>NW_019392748.1:235229-260229 GCF_000648675.2 Cimex lectularius | reverse complement strand
TAATTGGCATTGCTTGACTTAATTCTGCTGGATCTTTAGTTTCCGTTATTTAGTCAATCAAATTCTTTTGTAGGTTGAAAGATGGTGGGTCGTTGGTTTGGTGGTTTTTCTGAAAGACGAAAGCAGTATGTGTAAGTAGAACAAAATGCACATTTTAACAGTCCTTGTAGCATAAGCCCAACTTTCAAAAATTGCAATTATTTTAAATTTCTTAAAAATTTAACAAATGAACTTTTTATTTTTTAAGTGGGAATCAACATTTTCAGTTAATATGTGGTTGGTGACAACCATTTGAAAATCGGTTCGGAAAAACGATAGATATTGGATTATTATTATATTTATTAATAAGACGGTATAACAGGAACTGCAAAAAAGCTTATTTTTGCATAATACTTTGTATCCTGTTTCATTTACACTTGTGAGTTGTCACCCCGTATATTTGAAATTATACGCAATTAATTATTTACGAACTTAATAATGATTTAAAAGTTTTTTATGTAATACATGCTTAATCGATTAATTTCTTCACTTTAGGTTTGAAACACCAACTTTTTCTCTAATCGATTAATACTGATAAATGACTCTTCTGAATATAATGTTTCTTAAAGCCGTTACTTATGCGCTTGATTTATGACCTTATTTAAACGGAAATCCTCCATCGGAAAGATTTCTGTCCTTTCAGTCGTTTCTGTGGAGGACCATTCATCTTCTACTGTTTTGACATTGATCGCAGCGAGTCTTCTTTATGTACGTCATTGGAACCACCGCGAAATGTACTTCATCTTCATGACATCGTGTCTTCTTTCAATTTCATTTCGGTGTTGTCGAAATTTCAATTTGTTATTCCCTTTGGGTTTTATTTTTGAGAATAATGATTCTGCTCAAATGCCATTTCCCTTGCTTTCGATCGTCCGGTAAATTTGCTGTATTATCTCTTAAAATTTCTAAACATGACGCTTATAAATAGTAGTCTTTTGAAAATATTTGAACAAAGGAAAGTAGTAAGAAAACAACCTGCACTTGCATGAAACTACTGAATTCTTAGAAGAATGGAAGATTAATACAAAAAGAGGATTGAAAGGAAAAGAGATTTATGAATATTTAAATAAATAAGGAAACTGAGAGTGTTTAAGAGAAAACCAAAAATCGTGAATAGATGAATTAACTAAACATTAACTACATATACGAAAATATATTAAATAGATAAATAAAGGTTTAGATGAAGTGATAAATTCGAGCGTTGTACGTCAAATCAAGATTATAGAGTGAACAAGCATACAATTAAAAATAAAAGCTTAACAAATAAAAAGAGTCTGTGGGTTTTTGTTATAGGCAATGAAAGAGAGAATTGAATTTAATTAAAATTTTATTTATAAAAGCTCGCAAAATTAGGCCTCATGGACTTATCTTAAATTTAACGTAAAAATTTAAGTTTACATAATTCAAAAGACAAAATACATATATAATACAAATATCATTTTTTTACTGTCTACATATATTTTTTAAATAGTATTGATGTTGCACAGAATACGATTGAACATAATCTACTGAAAGGAAAGCTTTTAGATGGTGCTTACATCTGTAAGTTGTAAAGTTGTATAGATTTAGAAAAGAATGAATTATAAAAACAGTGAGTACGACATAACTAAATTTTAAATGCAGTTTGAGAAAGTGTAAAAGTAGTTTTTTTTAATTATTAAGAAATCGTGTGTTGCGGTTTGGTGTGATGTAGGTTTCAGAAAAACATTTTCTTTATCTTGCTAACGTTTCGATCTTTATTGAGATCATCTTCAGGGCTCAAAGTGTTTGTCTTCCGTGTAATTGTGCCATTCTAGCGTGTCATGTTCAGATCGAAACGTTGGCACGATAAAGAAAATGTTTTTCTGAAACCTACATCACACTAGACCGCATCTCACGATTTCTGAATAATTATCGATTAACGGTCACTAATCACCACACATTTCTACACGTAGTTTTTTTTTTATTTAAAATGTGAAACAACGTCAAATAGTATAATGGTTTTTGTATTGTTATTATATCATGGAAAATTCAATCAATACAATCATCAATTTTTAAAACGGATAAATTATAGTATTTGTCTTTATTCATCTTTATTGAGATCATCTTCAGGACTCAAGGTGTTTGTTTTCTGAGTAATTGTCCCATTCTTAAGTGTCGTGTTGGGCACTCTGTACACGACACACAATAAGGACACATCTAAACAGAAAACAAACACTTTGAGCCCTGAAGATGATCTCAATAAAGATCGAAAAGTTGGCACGATCAAGAAAATGTTTTTCTAATACCTACGTCACATCAGACCACATCTCACGATTTCCGAATAATTATCGACTAACGGTCACTAATCACCGCACAATTATATTAAGTTAATTTATCAATTAATGTGTGGTGATTAGTGACCGTTAATCGATAATTATTCAGAACTCTCAGGCCCTCTCAACACGACACGCAAGAATGGCACAATTACACAGAAGACAAACACATTGAGCCCTGAAGATGATCTCATTAATGATCAAAACTTTGGCACGATAAAGGAAATGTTTTTCTTAATATAATTGATGATAATAAAATTGAGAGAGAGAGAGAGAGAGAGAGAGAGAGAGAGAGAGAGAGTGAGAGAGAGTGAGAGAGAGAGTGAGAAAGAGAGTGAGAGAGAGAGAGAGAGAGTGAGAGAGAGAGTGAGAAAGAGAGTGAGAGAGAGAGAGAGAGAGAGAGAGAATAAGATAAGAGAGAAATGTAGAGTAAAGAAGACATACATTTATGTACAGATAAATAAACGAACAAATAAATTGATAGGTAATTATATAAATGACCAGCTATAAGTAAAAAGTATAGAATGTTGGATAACCACATAAATAAATAAATCAGTAAGTACAGATAGCTACAAATAGAAAAGTTGGTTTAATTTTCTAGTTAAATATATCTTTATATTAATCCATATTTGTTTAGTGGTCATAATTGATCATATTATTTATCCCAATTAATTATTCTTTTCATATAAGGTTTTTGGTTGATATGAAAAAGTTGTCACGAGCGGGATTCGAACACATGACTTTCTGCTAAATACGCTGCTGTTCAAACTACTTGAGCTTCGACATCCAAATATGGATTAATTTAATAATTATATGAATTAATTATTTCACTAATAGCTCCTCGTGTCCACTTCATAAGTCGCTGAGAATCAAATCCTGATTACACGACATTTGAAAAATGACCAAAAAGGGGGGAAAATTCGAGAAGTTGTAGGTTTGAGATGGGGAGTTGGTGTCCGAGTGGATAGAAGTCACGATAGCTCAAGTGGTAGAGCAGCGGCGTATTTAGCCGAAGGTCGTGGGTTCAAATCCCGCTCGTGACACTGGCTTTTTCATTTCAACCAAAAACCTTCCATAAAAAGAAGAGATAGTGTGAGAGAGAATGATTGAGGATGAATAACATGGGGGTAATGGTCAGACGGAAAAAAAATATCCACTCCTCAGACTTCAAGGGCAAATGTATAATACTTAAAAGTGCCGAATGGCTAAATGAAGAATTTCAATGTAATGCATTCTTAAGTGTTCTTTCTGGCTAATTAGTGTTATGATCTTTGCACTCAAATCCATGTTTTATCAATGCTGTGTTTTATTTTTATTTATTATATGCGTTTTTATTGTGTTTCGGGTCCGTGTGAGGGACAAATGGAAGGGCGACTCCTATTTAACAGATAGATATCACTGAAGTGTGATACACAAATCGACCATGTCTTTCGCAGACTATCTTCGTTCCGATAACATCGTGACTGATGAAAAGCTCCATTAAAGTATGTCCGGTCGCGCCAGGCCGGCTACACGGTTCTTTAATCGTCACATGCGTGCAACATCACTGCCAAACGTCGTGAATTTAATGCAATTTCGTGGCAACTGCTCGGGTTTTAAATCACCACTCTTCCTGACATAAATTTCTCAATTATTTAATCTCAGTGGGAATACAAGGAAAGTTGTAATAGAAAACTTGCTTTGACACTGCGTATCGTAACACCGCGATTTCTAACCAATATTTTACAGCATCGTCTGTTACATAATTTATAATAATAATAAGTGCAAAGAAAAGATTAATTAACTACAGCTCCTTAAGCTTTTATTATAAAGCTATATAAGCTTTTATTCATAAATACGTCCTTTAACTGTTTTACCTATTTTATATATTTAAAGTTTTTCAGAATTATCATGTTATCTTGGATATTTTAATTCATTTTTGCGCTCAAAACCTCAACCTCAAAACCAATAAAAAAAGTTTGGCATTTTTTGTTTTTTTCTGTAATGATAGTATATATATATATATATATATATATATATGAGATGAGGTCTGGTGTGACGTAGATATTAGAAAAACATTTTCTTGATCGTGCCAACTTTTCCATCTTTATTGAGCCCTGAAGATGATCTCAATAAAGATTGNGTGTGTGTGTGTGTGTGTGTGTGTGTGTGTGTGTGTGTGTGTGTGTGTGTGTGTGTGTGTGTGTGTGTGTGTGAAAAATAGATACCTACATCAATATATCGGGTTATATAAAGGGAGAGAGAAAGATGGAGAATATGAAAAATAGATAAATATATAAAGAGATAGGAAGAAGGAGGAAGTAAGAAAGAGAATGGGAGAGGGAAAGATAAAGTGAGAAAGAGGGAAAAGAAGTAGAAAACAACTTGTTGAAACAAATACATATAAACGAGAATGAATGTTTATGTTGAAATAAACAAATACGCCAACATAAAAATAATAAAGATAGTAAAATAGCCAAATATTTCTTTCTAAACAAATGCGATGAATAAAAGCAATGGATAGATAAATTAATATATAGATAGAGAGTTTTTATGTGTGTAGTTAAAGTAATATCTATTGTATATAGCAAAGGCAATGAAAATTGGGATTTGCAGACAGCTGAGAGATATATTGATAGAGAAAGGACGTGTGCCTGGCGACTGCTGTAGACAAATAAAATTTATTTGTGCAGCCTTTTAGAAATCATTGACCTGAATTTATTTATGCAGAAAGTATTACTAATTTACATTAAACGGTTTAATCATTAAACATTTATTTAATATGTAGAGATTAGTGACCGTTAATCGATAGTTATTCCCGACCGCATCTCACGATATCTGAATTTATTTAATAATTCTAATGACACATTACACAGCGCGAAAATATTTTTATTTTTATATATAAAATATGTCGAAACGCAGAATTTTTTAAGTAGTATTGTGGACTAATCAGCGAACAATATAAAAACGTCATTATTATTTCACAACATTCAAAATGCAACGGTGGGGAGTCTTTTTCAGAGCGTTTTCAGAATATCGTCAGTCTGGATACCGAACGGGACGAAAATAAAGGAAAGCAAGTAGAAACAGGAAAAAGAGAAGAGATACGACAGCTACATAAACCTGTATAAATCAAAGTTAACGAACCAAAATTTATATTCGCCGGCTCTATCAAAGGACTGGTGCCCGGTCTTGTTAGACAATGGACGGTAAATATGAGATAGGGAGGGGGTCATAGCTAATGAGTCCTCCGGTGGTGGATTTAATGGAATTTTCAGTAGATTTAGTGTCACCTCCTCGCCGATAAAAAACCGGAGGGGGAAAAGTCGCTCTGCCACGACCATAAAGATGTCAAAGAGAGGAGGACGAGAGGGAGATTTTTGAGAATGCGTGTCTGAGTCAATGTCTGGTATATTTGTCCTCTCTTGTATTAATGCTCACCGTGATAAAAGCCGGTCTCGTTTTTCAGCACGTTGCTCCAGAGGTAAAAAGGTGTTAGGAGTACTCTCAGCAAACCGATTTTTCTCTTTTCAATTCCAAATTGGGGGACAACCAGTTAGCCAGGTGCCCATACGGAATTGCAAATTTTTTCTTCTAACTCTTCATATTTAATTCTTTAGACAAGCAAGAGGAAATAAATTATTTCGAATTGCCTTCTGTTTCATCTTACTATAGAAAAATGTGTGTTAGCCAAAATTTCAATAAATTAAAGAAATATATTATTCGTGGGCCATCTTCAAGAACCATACACTCGAAGACAAAAACCGGACACTTGTATTTATTTGTTTATTTTTAATCATAATTAGATATAAAGATTGATAGTTGACTTAAAACGTAAACACAATATTAATAACTTGTGGTTTACCTTTATAGAGTGTTAATAACCCTTTTACACTTCAAAAATAAAGAAAATCAGTTCAATTCCATCCTTTTCAAAGCCAACTTGTCAAGTGAGTTAATTGTTTTGTAAATTGTAATATCGAAACGTTGGCACGATAAAGAAAATGTTTTTCTGAAACCTACATCACACAAGACCGTATATCACGATTTCTGAATAATTAGTTTTGTAAATTGTTTTCTTTGATGAAACAATCAATTTGATCATTGTTTTTTTTAAAGCATAGTTTTAAGTCGAAAAGATCCCGCCCGGGTTGGTACTTTGGCCAGCAACGTTACGTAGTCCAAGTCTTGGGTGTTCCGCGCGCTCTACCATCCACGAGTCTACAGTGATTTTTTTTCGGGCACAGGGAAGTCTCAATGAAAGGGAAGGTAGTGTGCGGTAGAAACGATCGTTTTATTGCTCTTTGGTTTTATTGCTTTTATTGCCCTACGGAACTGTCATTTAATGGCTTTATATAGTATTGAGTAAATAAAATATTAATAATATTTAAAATATTAGAAATATTTAAAATTTAAAATATTAGAAATATTAAATATTTAAAATATTAGAAATATTAAATATTTAGAAATATTAGAAAAACTACGTTTACAAAGTATGCGACATTTCGCCAAATTTATTGACATCAATAATTATTCAGAAATCGTGAGATGAGGTCTGGTGTGATGCAGGTTTCAGAAAAATATTTTCTTTATCGTGCCAACGTTTCGATCTTTATTGAGATCATCTTCAGGGCCTGGGATTTACAAACATTGTTTACATTTAACAAATACATTTAGAATGTGGAAAAATGTATTTATACAATTCGAAATATATTTTTTATATTCAATCAAAGTATATCTTATTTATTGACATCCTCAAGGCGGTTACTAATTGAGCTTTTCAGTCCATGTTATAAGTTTAAGTTTGAAGGTTGAAACCTGTTTAGCCATAACTCTGCCTTCTTTTCTACGTACGGAAAATTAATCAGACTTGGTTACAGATTTAACCAAGGGCTAGCGCGGCGGGCCTATATGCTTTATATAGATCAAACGGAGATAGTCAACACCAAACGGTCCGTTTTGTAAACGTGAGCTATTAAACGATCATCAGAAATTTTTGAGAGAGTAGCGTAGTCCCACATCAGTTCTTTACTATTCGAGGGACATCCGAGTGGAAAAGTGACTATTTGCACATCAGCATTTTGCTTGGACACTTAAATAATGAGGGGCTGTTCTCTTCACATTTGAGTACCAGCTCGGTTTGGTCCGTGTGTGGAGAACGCTTTGCTTCATGTGCCATTCGTGAGCCATAGCCTTTTCAAAGACCGTCGGCTATGGCATTGGGTTGAATCGAGTTCTTGCCCGTTCCGAACTGATTATCATAGAATGCATCTTTGACTTCTCTAAGCTACATTGAAAAACCTTTTCAGGATGGTCTGCTTCATTTATTGGGGAAAATTTCGTGTTAATGCTCGATCGCATGGAGCTCGAATTGTCAACCATTACTTGGAGTATGTAGGGATTACCACAGTGACTTGGTCGGCACGAATCCTTTATAACATTATAAACATTCGTCGGGGCGTCGGTGGCCGCAACGGTTTAGGCGTTGACACGGCGCTCATCATTGTAAGGTAAAGGTCCCAGGTTCGAATCCAGCGGCCCTGCATTCGAACCCGACATACTTACAAATGGGCTTTTTTTCAAAAACACCGGCACCCTGATAAACCTCTGCTGTTGCGAACCCTCGTAAAAAAAGAGAAAAAAAAAACATTCGTCGCCTCCAACAAGCATTTTCAAACTGTTCTAATTGGAGAATGGGTCTTTGCTTCACAAGACGAAATCACCTCGCTTAATTTCTCGATACCTTGGAGACTTAAGTCCTTCCTCGAAGCCAGAGGAAGTAACACGCGTTATTAAGAGCAAAATCAGTTAAATTTGAATATATCCCTAAATGATTTTCAGCTATTTCGGTGAAGTTTCTTTGAAACCATCATAATTAACTAATTTTGATAAAACTTATTCATTTCTGATCTCGTTCAATTTGGTTTACATTAAAATAAGTAATTAATATAACGATAAAAACATAGATAGTTTTAAATAAACAATAAAATGCGATTGTCCTTTTTTTGAATGAATTTTTTTTTTTTTTTTNTTTTTTTAAATTTGTGAGTGTGTTACATCGACTGAGGTGGTGATGTGGGATCTCTCTGGTCCCTCACTCTCGCTCTCTCTCTCTCTCTCACACACACACACACACACTTTATCTTTCTCTCTATCTATCTACCTCTTATTATTGTTATTATAAATATTATGATTTGTAATTATTTTTACTATTATATGATATATGAATGAATAATCTTCAATCTGTGTTACTGATATTTTGACAGTTTAAAACTAAATTAATATTCTCTCTTTCTGAAATCATTCATCAACTCGTTGGAGTACATTTGCCGCAGACATAGCATCGGTGGCCGAAGTATGTGCACAATCGGTTTCGGCGAGAAAAGGGCATACTTGGCTGGATTGGTAATTGGGAAGCCGGCCTGGGCTACAATATCTTCGCCGACATCCCACCATATTTAAAAAAGGAATCGCATGAAATGTACGTCATCTTGACCACATTTAAAATTGAATAATATTTAAATTTTCATACCTTTTGAGCTTCCGACTTGTCTTTTTACGCATTATGCCCAAAAAAGGAAAATAGGATACACTATTTTTCGTAATAAATAAAGTTAATATTCGTTTGCTGCTTAAAAAAAACCTTTTGAATACAAATGTTTGGGAAAATCAAATAATATAGTTTTTCTCAAATTTTCCTTTTCATTTTTTTTAATCACAATAATTGTGATAAGTATGAAAATTCTACGCTGTTCTACAGTAAATTTAATGGAGGTTTACAACCCTATAAGTATAAATAGGAATGTGAACTAAGTCGTTGGTGTAACACGTGCATAAGTAAGTTTTAGAACTTCATTTACTTCGAAGATGTTCATGTCTCTGTCAATGGTGCCATTTCTCACATACCAATTATCAGTCTGTGAGTTTGTAGTCTGCACTCCTTTGATCAGTGCAGCTGAATAGGGAACAGAACAGACGTTTTGTGAGCAGCGGCGTATTTAGCCGAAGATCGTGGGTTCGAATCCCGCTCGTGCCATTGACTTTTTTAACTCAACCAAAAACCTTAATTAATTGTGATATATTAATTGGTCAAGCGGACCACGAAATTAGTGAATTTAATGAATTTAAATGAAGTATACTTCACTAAAGCTCTCCGTGGCCATTTCATTTGTCGCCGAGCATCCAATCCGATTACACCACATTTGAAAAATGGCAAAAAGGAGGGAAAATTCAAAAGGTGGGGTTGAGATGGGAAGTTGGTGTCCGAGTGGATCGAGGTCACGATAACTCAAGTGGTAGAGCAGCGGCGTATCTAGCCGAAGATCGTGGGTTCGAATCCCGCTCGTGCCATTGACTTTTTTATCTCAACCAAAAACCTTAATTAATTGTAATATATTAATGGGTCAAGCGGACCACGAGATTAGTGAATTTAATGAATTTAAATGAAGTATACTTCACTAAAGCTCTCCGTGGCCATTTCATTTGTCGCCGAGAATCCAATCCGATTACACGACATTTGAAAAATGGCAAAAAGGAGGGAAAATTCAAAAGTTAAAATTACTATTACATCACATTATTTTTCTATTAAGGAAAAATATTACTTTCAAAACACGTAGCTAACTGTTGTGCGCGTACCCGTCTTCAAAACTATAATTACCTATTTGGTAGCTGATTACAGGTACTAACCTCGCATTTCATAAAAAAAATTTATGGTTTCATTTCTGATTTATTCCTGAAACCATTAACATGTTTATTGCATTATGCAGTTTCCGATATTCATGTATATTGGGATGAGTCTGAAGTAAGCCTCAAAATCTCTCCACACGTGCAGTCAGGCTTCATTAGACTCCAGAACGGACACGGATAGGAGTATCGGCCATATCACCACCGTGTACAAGAGAAATTTATTGGCCGGTGACAGACTGGAACGTGGATTGGTATTGTTCACTCTATCTACGTGAGTTTAAGGTCGAAGATGTTTTACCGACTTATACCACGACGTTACAATTTCAATTTTGATCTTTTTATGGTCTACACGACAACGGTCTTCACGGGCAGAAAACTATTGCCACCGTCTTATCGTGATTAATTTTCGTTTTCCGACGGTTGCAGAAATTTCCTTCCTGCATTGCGCGGTGTAACATGTTAGTGCATCTATCCTCCAAGAGGAAGAGAAGAGAGCGATAGCTCTTGCGTAAAAAACCAATTTTACGTTTTTTGGGCGAGGTATTTTGTTGAAAACAAGGACAATGAACATAAATCCCAGTTGGAACAGCATTAAATTTTTTTGGGTTAAACTTTGGAGAGAAAAAAATCCCGATTTCTCTCTAGCACTTGTTTACAAATTTATCTTTAATTGTGAGAATCCATAATTATTTTCTGTAAAAAAATCCTTAATAATGACAATAATTTAATAGATGACAGGTATGTATTAAGGGGACAAATGAATCTCATCCACCTCGTTTCCAAGACACAAGAGTTCATGGGCAAACGGTCAGCCGAGGAATCTCAAAAGTCTCGTTCCCACACCCCCACCTTTTTTTCCACTCTTTAAAAAAAAAAAAAAAAAATTGTGTTACATTCCCTGTCCGCAAAAGCTACACTTATAACATCAGCGTATCAGTCTTATTGATCCGGGAATTACAGGCCTCCGAGGGGAGTTATTGAAATAATTACATATTATAATTAAAATGAAAACAAAACGCCGGCTTCGAAATAATTATCGATAGGCACGCGATTTCGGAGTGGAAACCTCGGATTCGAGAACTTAGCGTTGTCCAGCCCGTATGATTATGATTGTGGCTTGCAATTAACAACCTATTGGTGCTTCGGTAGTTCGGTATTAAATAACAATTAGCTTAAGAACCGGCAAAGCTACTGGTTAAGCTTTGTATTTATTTAATTAAAAATCTTTTTATGTTAATTTTTTTACTTGTGCCTATACAATCCGTATAGGTATATATATTGCATGCAAATATTTTGCTTGAATTTTTTATCGATTGATCTTCTATATAATCCTGATAATCAAGCCGAACCATTACCAATTTTTTCCCATTGTGGCTCCTTTCACCTGAAAGAAGCCGACTCCTCATATAAAAATGTTTTTTTATCCCGACTTCCTTCCCCACCCCTTCAAAATCCAAAGTATATAAACATAAAACATCAATATCTCTCTGGCACTCTCAACACGACACACAATAAGACACATCTACACAGAAAACAAACACTTTGAGTGAGTACAAATACTTTGATTGAGTCTAAAATTTCTAGCATTGTATAAATTCATTTTTTTACATCCTACATGTATTCGTATAATTTAAAATTGAATAATATTCAAATTATCAAACCTTTTGAGCTAGCGACTTGTTTTTTTAATTGCATTAAGCCCAAAAAAAGAAAATAGGATACAATATTTTTCAATAAGAAATAACGTTAATATTCGCTTGCTGCATAAAAAAACCTACCTAATTAATCTTTATATAAGGTATTGATTGAGATAAAAAAGTCAGAGTCACGAGCGGGATTCGAACTCACGGCCCTCGGCTAAATACGCCGCTGCTCTAGCACTTGAGCGATCGTGACTTCTTTCGAATTACAACCCCACCTTTCGAATTACTGAATTATCCGTATTTAGGCCATACTGATATCATCATGTATGGGTTACAAAAAGAAGTGTCGTTTTACATTTCAGATATGAAAAATGGCAAAAAGGATGGAAAATTCGAATGGTGGGGTTCAGATGGGAAGTTGGTGTCCGAGTGGATCGAAGTCACGATAGCTCAAGTGCTAGAGCAGCAGCGTATTTAGCCGAGGGCCGTGTGTTCGAATCCCGCTCGTGACCCTGAATTTTTTATCTCTATCAATACCTTATATAAAGATTAATTACTTGATAAACGTTATTCTTTCAATCAGACTACGAACTCTAATGAATTTAAACAATATTTATAAATCCCAGGCCTTAAGATGACCTCAATAAAGATCGAAACGTTGGCACAATAAAGAAAATGTTTTTCTAAAACCTACGTCACACCAAACCGCACCTCACGATATCCTAATAATTATTAACTAACGGTCACTAAACACCATTAATAAAAGTGTGGATAACAGTGAAGTAACTGTTATTACTGTCGACTTTAGTCAATATTTTCATAGTGGGGAGTTTTATTTCCTGTTACAAATTTTGAAATCTAGGATTTTTTCTCAAACTATAATCCGCACAGGTTCAATTCATGTTTGATTAAAAACATCTTAAGAAGACCGTCCCGATAAAAACTAACCGCGACAAAAAGGCCAAATTCCAGACTCCTTCCAAAAAAGTCAGCCTATCTAAGTAGTGATATTTATATTGTGGTTTACCTCACTTCACTCCTGCTTTTAATTTTATTGTTTATCATTCACCGAGAAAGGTTTATTTAAAATAAGAGATCAAAACAATTCAAAAGTTCAAAATAATGAAAATGGTGAAATATATTTTTGTTTTTTGATAACTGCAACGAAATTTAGCTAATGGTGCAAAAATAGATGTACTTTGAAAATTTAGAAGGCCAATTCGTTTCGAGAGAACGTAGGTAAAGAAGTGTGCTTCAGACTGTTTCTGCCAATGTGTCTTAAACATTTTTTTTTTTTTTTTGCGGGCAAATTGGCTTATATAATTTTTATTAGTTATGAAAATATAGTTAAAGATATTATACTGTGTGAGTTTTTATAAAAGACTTGGCCCTTTTAATTTTTACACTACCAATTTTACTGAAAATTAAATATGGTTCTAGAGATAAGTAGAATTTACAGGAAATTTAGAATTTTGATAGGATGGTGTGTTTCAACGACATTTTGACACACTACGAAAGTACTTTGCATTACAAAAAATGAAACTCAAAAATACACTGATTATCGAAATGAAAAATGAAAATTTCTTTTCCGGTTCAACTTCAAACACAAGTGCACCACAGCCAGATTTGGTCAAAATTCCATACATTTTTTTCGTCATTCCCTTTTTTTCACTTACAATAACTTCTATTTGATAAAAACGTGACGAGAAACAGTCTCTGCCGATGTTTCTTAAACATTTTTTTTTTTTGCGGGCAAATTGGCTTATATAATTTTTATTAGTTAAATATACTAACTCAAATATACACTGATTATCGAAATGAAAAATGAAAATTTCTTTTCCGGTTCAACTTCAAACACAAGTGCACCACAGCCAGATTTGGTCAAAATTCCATAAATTTTTTTTCGTCATTCCCTTTTTTTCACTTACAATAACTTCTATTTGATAAAAACGTGACGAGTAGGCCTTCGTATCACTACGTAAAATATTGAAAAAAGAAGAAACGTCATTACCTTCGAGAAACTGGCTGTGTTTACTATTGTACGATAGGGATGGTGTGATATACAATTTAGGTAGCGATCTGGGTTTCTTGGTTTTTGATACCAATCTGTGATTGATGTGCCATCTGGTTGTTTTATTACGAGTCCATCTAAAAATGGTATTGTTTTGTTGTTTTCGATTTCATGTGTAAATTGTAGGAGTGGGTGAAAGCTATTAAATGTACTAATGAAGTGTGTGACTTTGAACTGTGGGAACTGCTGTCAATATATCATCTAGGTATTTACGGTGATTTATTACTAAATACGTACAACAATTGAGATACAATGAGATACAATTTAGAACTTAAAAAATATATATTTATTCGAAATAAGAAGAGGCGTTGGAACAGTTAATTGTTTTCATTCTTTGTATTTGTTGATATGCAAAGAAAGAAACAATACTAACAGTTCGCCGTTTCGCCGAATAATTAATTTCCTTAAGTATTTCACAAAGATTTGAAGCGGCCTCGACATCCTTCTAAATTAAAACTTCGCTTTAAAGACGGATCGAAATCCATTGCTATTTTAATAAGTTGGTCTCTCAAGGTTAAAATTTCCCTGGGCCGTTTGGAAGAAAGGATTTGGCCTCCATACAAAATGTAAAAAAAATGTAACCTGACCAAAATGTTTATTTTTTCACCAAGGGTCAGGACGGTTTTTTTTTTGTTTTGGAGAAGGAGGCATTTTGCGACACAACTTCAACGAGATAATAAAACAAACTGAGAAAGTGAGAAGAAAGAAAGAACAGTATGTTGAAAGCAGGCAAAAGTTTTGCGAGAATGAATTCGAGCCTCCAATACATTTTTAAAGAATTTTATTACAAAAATTGTTTACGCAACTGTGCTTTTTTCCGCGCATAAAGAAATGGGACCGCAAATCTTAAAACTTTCCTTGTTTTTTCATATGTGAATAGTGAAAACTGCAAATTTCAAAACCGCGAGTTTTAAGGGATTACTGTATACCTTTTTCTTCTATCATTCTCAAGTGTTTGAAATGATTTTTCTTGATCGTTTTAAAAGTTTCCCTTCTTTTCAGGATAGGACTACAAAATTAAAAAATATTAACAAGATTTATTATTTTCTCTTCCTTCAAATGACAGAGCCTTGCAACGTTAAAGCCGGGAAAACACTTACCCTTGCAACGCCGTGGGACGCTTACTCGGTCGTCCTGAAAGACTATCAGGATCTTTAACGTCCGCACCTAGCTTATTCGTCCTTATCGGACGTTTTGATTCTCAAGATGAGAATTGACGCACCTCCGCATACGACGGAATAGAGTTACCGCCGCAGCATTGGTGTAGAAGCAGCTCAGCCCCGAAGGGCCAAGACAACCTCGCTCCCCGCTTGTCCATTCCGAGGGTTGGGCCCTCATTGAACATCGGGTCGTAAGCCGCGCGCAAAGACCGAAATACATTAGCCTGATCACCCGTGCACTCCCTAGATAGAGAAGGCCACTCGATCCCCCAGAGGTTTTGTTTTGAGTGGAATTTCTAACCACCCCCTAGAGGAGTACTGCCTACGGTAAAATTCTCCAGTCGAGCTCAGCCTACAGCTGCCAAACGCATTCGAGGGACGCCATAGGCTGACGCCTCAGTGGTCCGATTCTTCGCTACCCCAAAGGTACCACGATGGTCATACGGACAACAATACAAAGCATACTCGAGTATGAGCAACCGATTCACTACCCTTCCCAACCGCTACTACACACGCATACGAGGGATAAATCAACAAAATCATCGCGCCCTCAACGCCTGTACGCTGCCGTTCGATCCACCGTATCCCGTGAGGCCGGGTGTTAACGGTGGCCATACGCAAGTTTCGCACGAAGATCACAGGCAGAAAACAGCATCTTCTCTAAAATACCGCCAGGGGCGTCAATTTGGAACGGCACCCGCCGCCCATGCCGACCCGAGGACGACACGAGTACAGCTTGTGCTTTAGAGAGGTTGCCAAGCCTTCTAGGCTACACCATTATTTTGCGCCTGGATACCTCCCCTTGTAACCAAGGGTTAGGAGTGGGTCACAGGATAGAATGAAGGAACCTGGATTGAGAAAGGGCCATGGACGAGGACTCGAGGTGAGCCGTTACGGGGTCTCGAGCCTCAACCACACTATACCACCCGTCGTCGCCGCAGTGCCACGTTGAATTCCCCACAGCTCCCAGGGTGGGTGAGACGAGATGGCTGTTCGAGGACCGAAAGAATCGGCCCTGTACCGACCAGTAGTCTCGAGGGGGTGAATCTAAGACTGCCTGGCCTCACGGCACGCAGGTCAGATTGGGATTTTTCTATATCAGGTAGTCATTCTTCCGCAAACAATGTGCTCGTGATGGTAGACCGGATCCTCAGGGTTTCGAAGGCTGCCTTCCGGGTGCCCGCTACTCTCCGAAGGCCGAATGTCGCTCTTCCCTAGGCTTGAGAGACTCTTCCTCAGAAATCCGAACCCTGGATCGTCAATTTCTTTTCGTTCCCAGAAACACTTAAACGAAAAGAAATTGACACATACACCTACAAATCACTTCAAACAACTCACCAACACCCCCGAAACTATATGGATCTGTAAAAACACATAAACCCGAACACCCTCTAAGACCCAAAATTTCATTTGCAAACTCCCCCACATATATCATGACAAAATACCTAACCAACATACTCAACAACATCACAGATATAATGTAAATGATTAATTTCATTTCATTAACAAAATTAATAATATCCACATCCCCTTACACTACTCTCTCATATCCCTAGATGTTTCATCATTGTTCGCCAACATTCTAATAGACACAACACTGAACATTATTAAAGATAAATGGCCAAACATAACACCACACACAACTCTATCAAAGATCACGTTCGTAACAATGATCCGACACTGCTGTGTTAACGGATATTTTACATACGACAATCAATTTTACAAACAACTATTTGGCATAGCCATAGGTAGCAATACTTGCAGACATAATTATGACACATCTATTAAATACAGTCATACCACAACATCCTTTCACATTACGCTTCCTCACTAAATACGTAGATGATATATAGACAGCAGTTCCCACGGATCAAATTCAAACCACATAGATACGTTTAATAGCTTTCACCCACGCCTAAATTTACACATGAAATCGAAAACAACAATACCATTTTTAGATACACTCGTAATAAAACAACCAGATAGCTCAAGTGCTAGAGCAGCGGCATATTTAGCCGAGGGCCGTGGGTTCGAATCCCGCTCGTGATTTTTTATTTTAATCAACACTTTATATAAAGATTAATTACTTGAAAAACGTTATTCTGTCAATCGGACTACAAACTCTAATGAATTTAAACAATGTTTATAAATCCCAGGCCCTGAAGATGATTTCAATGAAGATCGAAACGTTGGCACGATAAAGAAAATGTTTTTCAGAAACCTACATCACACCAGACCGCATCTCACAATTTCTGAATAGTTATATAAACCCTCGGAGCCGCTTGTGTTGTAAGTATTGTATGTCGGGTTCGAATGCATGGCCTCCGGATCCTCTGGATTCGAACCCGGACCTTTACTTTACAGTGATGAGTACCGTGCCCATGCCTAAACCGTTGCGGCCCCGGACACCCCTTTAATGTATTAAATATTGTTATAATGAATATTCTGAAAACATTGAGAAAAACGAAAGGTTCTAACTTTTTTCTGCAACATATGGTTGAGGGTAAACATGAACGTCTAAACACAAATGTATCCATCCAGATTCTATTAGCATCTTTTAATTGTTTAACAAAGAAGTTCTGTATAAAAGGAGCAGGCCTTAACTAGTCGATTAAAGTGGTTCCAATCATACAGACATGTAACTAACGTTCTGAAGAAGATTTGTTAAGTGAAGATCGATTTTTAAACTGATTCGTTCCAGGGTCTCCCTCAAATGTGTTGTTATTCTTGCCGTTCTCGCTGTCACAGTTAAATCGGTGATATACACAAGATGCCAATTTGCGGAAGTAATGAAACGCTACGATTTTCCAGCAAGATTATCTGATTGTATGTTGTATTTCCTTGATTTATTTGACGTATCCGTATTTTCTCAACCCTGTATGTCCGCATAAATATTGTATTCTAAAACAAATCTTTTATTGAGCCCTGAAGATGATCTCAATAAAGATCGAAACGTTGGGACGATAAAGAAAATGTTTTTCTGATACCTACATCACACCAGACCGCATCTCACGATTTCTAAATAAATATCGATCAACGGTCACTAATCACAACACAAATTTTGTAATAATTATTAGTTCTTCTCGTTTTTATCTTATTTTAAAGATTACATATGAATATAATTAGTAATTATTTAAATTTTATATTAATTAAATTTTGTTATCTGCTAGCGGATTATCTGGTTTTAACCTATATATTTGTAATTTTTAAATTTTTGTTTTTGTTTTGCATAACTGCGTCTATTGAATGAAATTTTGTCAATAAATATATATTATGAAGTTGTGAAACTGCATTATGGTTTGATCGTCCGTTATTTTTTCAAAATTTTATCCTGATTGGTGTAGCTGATTGACTTTTATTTCTTTTCTGCTTGATCTCAGAAGAGTAGACGAAGGATAGTTAGCAATAAAGTGTGAAAGGGTAAGAATTTTATTTTCAAACTGAACAAATCGATCCCAATGTGGATTATCTCTTATTTGGCGAGGGGAGGAGTTACGTTCTGGGATTCCGCGTGACGTCCACCGGCCCGGGTCGACTTCCCATCGGAGAGCCCCACTGATTGACACAGCCCCTCGCCTCCTATTTTATATTCAGTATGTTTCCGAGTCTCACCCCTTGGGCACACAGGCCCTTAATTGTCAGGTAAGGCCTGACATGGGGCGGTATTGATGCCCGGTAGTCTGCAGAGGACCTAAGGGACTTTTTTCAAACCTAAATGGCCCTCCTGAGCTTGTGCCACACGTGGCAAAAAAGGCAGAGCACGAAGCGGAATTTATTTACGACTTTTTATTTCTTCCTGAAATATAAAAAACGAAAATGTTCTATTTATTGCTAGGTTTTATAGCACTAGCTAAAATACTACATTTTTTGAGCATTAGAAATTCATTAAGCGTAGTACTTTTATGCGTTAAGAATTTGGTCACAGGAGACGATGCCGACAGTGAGAGCCAGTAAGTAACAAGTGACAGAGTTAATAAAAAATTAAAAAGTCGTCAAAATGAGGACATGTAAAATGTCCTTTAGGTTTTTCCTGAATTACCAGGAATGCCCCTTAAGTGCTACAAGAGTCGCCTTGTCCCTGGGCCGAGTGCCGTGTTGAGGCAGTTAGCGGCCAACACCGGTGGCAGTCTGTCCTGTTGAACAATTCAGAAGGGTGCCGAAATGACGGCGGAGAAGTAAAGTTGACGGGCCCGGTTGAATAATGAAAACCTGGCAAGGGATACAGGATAAACATTTGCAAGAAGTTAATATTTAATCGTGATTAAGAGAAGAGCGAGAGGGCGAGAGAGAGGGAGAGAGTCGAGCTGAATATTTGACAACTCATATCTGACACAAAGGAAGCGGCAGAATTATTCACAAAAGTGGCCGCTTCCTCACTTCTGATGCTGAAAAACGGATCTATAAACCAACGTTCCCCTCCCAAAAATGACAGTCAATCAAGCCAATTTTGGTGGCGTCGTTGTAATTGCAAGTTGAACTGAAACGAATTTCCATTTGGTGATTCATTTTTACCTGACCCGTAGTCACCATGCTCTCGATGAGGACCTGAAAGACGAACATTTAGGATATTACAAATGTCCTCAATAAATCCCTGCTTTTTATACGTATGTACCAGCGTTCTGAAGTATACAAAACGTACTTTACTTCATAAGAAGTTTAGCTTGAGCCCGTTAAATATTTCGTACGTAATGGACCAATGATAGCAAAATTGAATTATGTGATAATTTCACTTATAATTAAGAAGCTCAGACTGATTTCCTGGGAATTAACTGCCAATTAAAAATGATCAATTAGTTAAAACTGATTTTGGATTTATTGGAATCATAACACCATAATTACTTAATTTCAATATCCTAAATATAACATTGTTTGTTACATTAATTTTATGTTGAAGAGAGTTGAGTAGTTAAAGGTAAGAGAAGAAGTCACTGTTGGAGGATTTCTGTACCAATCAATAATTAAGTTACCATTATCCTTTCTAATCACCAACACATTCAAAAACGATAATATGCTATTAGTTTCTATTTCCATTGTAAATTGGAGAGAAGGATGGTGCTCATTAAAAAATGTCAAGAAAAAGGATGCCTAGTCTGTCCCTTGAGACAATTAAAAACAGGTCGTCGACATACTCTTGATCGTTTTAATGGAAAAGTTTGTGTGTTTCCACCCAATTCAGAAGATCTGTTGTTTCCAGGTCGGCCAATGTGGGAGACATAACCGCACCCATACTACACCCTCTTTTTGATTCTGAAATTCATTGCTATATCTAAAATATCCTTTCATGGTGGCTAGTTCTAAAATTTCTATGAATTGATTTATGGAATTGTATATATGGAATATATATGGACTTGTCGTTCCCGATTACTCATCGTCAACAAGACAAGAGGATCTTTAACGTCCGCTCCTAGCCTTTTCGGCCTTATCGGACGTTTTGATTCTCAAGATGAGAGCCGGCGCACTTCTGCATACGATGGAATGGTTTTACCGCCGCAGCATTGGTGTAGTGATATCCCGGCCCCTAAGGGACTATGGAATACATTGACATAGTCGGTTTTTCTAAACCGACATTACACGAGACCGCATACGCAAAGTATTCCCTATCCAACCTACACAACTATTTAATGAAATGTACGTTGTCTGAAAGTATATATAACGTATATATGTATTGTGTCTGGTAAATAAACAAAGAAGGGCATTTTTTAATTTTCAATACATACATAGACTTATTGACTTAGGTAAATTAGATTCATTGATAATACTTATAAAAATATATGTGCTCTTTATAAAAGTACATAACACTATTTTTGAAAACTAGATACCATATAAAACTAGATGTGCCATAAAACTTGATTTACATGTATATGTGTGAGGAAGTGCTTTAGTGTTTGAGTTTGTGCGAGAATGAGTGAAGGTGAAAATTTTTAGCACTTAAAAATAATTTATTGATTAAAGTATCAGTTTATATATGTATATATCAAATATATTTTACTGGTTATTAATTTATATCAGCTAAAACCTGCAAACGCATGTAAATACGTTCACACGTCCAGAGTTGAGCCTATCACTTCTCGCAATCCATTGGGAATTCCAGCAGTTGTGTAACTTACAATAAATTACCGGCAGGCCTCGGAATCACCCGCCTCGGGTGTTGGCAGTGCGGGGGTCAGAACTAGGTATTATCCGCTCAGTCACCGAATTTGGTTTCAGGGGCGATCAACAGCTAGGACATTCGTGCTCACAACGCAATTAGTTCGTAAATCTAAACCCACTAACAATCTTACTCAATAAATTCTTTCATATAACATAACATTCTCTCAGTTAGGAGAGTCGATATTCCTCCTTCACCCATTACGCATATTATATGACTAACCTATTTGATGGTAGGTTGGGGTATTTCAATATTTCGCTACTAGTCATTTAACAATACACATTCAAGCCTATAAATACATTCCTTTTCAACACAAAACCATCAGTATTATGTACAATAAAATAACGCTGTTCCCTCCAAAAATGGGAACAGGGAAACTGATACTCGCTGCAGTGTTCAAGCACAACTCTCAAATCGGGTGACATTCGTATATGCTCTCTACATGGTGCAAAGAAATGGCACCCTTTAATTAATTGAGACACAGAGCACATCCTATACATAGTGGTCTTTTGCCCAAAAGTAAAGTGCCTGTGAGTCAACCTCGTATTCTCCGAGGGCTACCTATCGACAGTGCTCTTGATATGTAAGAGCTTCTCTGCCGATCCGGCCCACCTTTTCTTTTTATTATGTTGTTACTGTATTATTAACGTCAGAGGGTTATGTCCGGAGGTTGGGACGTTCCGGCCTTAGCATCCATGTCCGCCTTTTCGTTGTCCTCCTGACCTATGTGTCTTGGTATCCGGACAAAACCACCGATTTGCCGAACGCTCTAGTTCATATTTTTGCAACAAGAGCACGAGAGGGTCGATGGAGAACCACTCACGCACAGCAACAACCGCGCTGAGGACGTAGGTGCAGTCTAGGTAGGCAGAGTCACAATAACCTAGTCACCTGCATCGCATACAAGAGCTTAAAGTTCGTAGCTATTTCTAAGAAAATATTATTTTACTTGGCTGTGTTTTCATTTCTAATTCGACTCTAATTTTTTCTTTTTCAGAAATGAGACATGAGAAATTACAAGATTTATTTATCATTAATCCTCTAAACTATCAAGATTTGTACAATATTTCATTGATTCGTGATTATTTGAAATTATTCTTATTAAAGATGTAAAATATTTTTTTTCCTTTTTCTTTATACGATAAAATTATTTCTTTAAACGGTTGCGTTAAGTTATACGGCCATTCTTCGCTATAAGTGCCCTCGTCATCATTCGAAATATAAATTTTAATTTTTTTATCCGGTACAAAATCTTTTATTTCCTTTATTGATGCATAATCCTCTCGACTCGGTGTGTTCGAAGGATAGAGAATAGTCGAATTTATTGCCGACCATTTATAAGGTAGACATTTTTTGTTTGTTTAAGTGCCTCGTAATAGGATTTCATCTCGTGCTTAATGATACCATTTATAGAGGCATAAAGGGAAGGCCGTGAGCTTTATAACTCGTAGGTTATCAGCATCCTTTATTTACAGGGCCAAGTAACGTCGATCCAGTGAATCGAGTGAATACAAAATGACCGGATTATCCGATTGATGGTCCGCAGACGGCAATAGACATGTCTTCAACTTATACGAATACATGTTCCACCGAAGATTTAATGACATATCACATAAACAAAGGTGTCACGACACATGGACATTATATTTGTTTAATATCAACCAACATTTCTTTACAATTAATTAAGGTTTTTAGTTGGCACCTACTATTGTTAAAAAAGTCAATGGCACGAGCGGGATTCGAACCCACGATCTTCGGCTTGATACGCCGCTGTTCCACCACTTGAGATATCGTGACCTCGATCCACTCGGACACCAACTTCCCATCTCAACCGCACCTTTTGAATTTTCCCTCCTTTTTGCCATTTTTCAATTTATCTCAACTAAAAATCTTAATTAATTGTAATATATTAATTGGTCAAGCGGACCACGAAATTAGTGAATTCAACATTTCTTTGTTCATTCTACTTTTTTTAAACTTTTTTAACGTTCATCTTCAACTATTGTACTTTACAGCTGAATTGGAAGCATAGCAGTAAATCTTTGTTTGGTCTGGGGAATAAAAAAGTGTGAATCGTACACTGAAACGTTTTGTGAGGATTACATTGATCATTCAAGAAAACAAGCGAATCACAAAATGAAAGTAATTAAACGAATAAATAGGTCGTAAGTACGATTTGACATTCTGTAAGCAGATGCTTTTCCAATGTGTGAAACCCTTTAAATAGGAAGAAAAGTCCGAAGTCCCTTTGAACCTACGGCCGATTCTGGGAAGGCCTTATGGTTTCATTGTCCATCGGACCCCCGCGTGGTTTTGACGTTTTATGACCCCATGATTAACAGCCCTGGATGGACAATCGCTTCAATACATGACGTTAAGAAATAGGAGGGCAACTTTCACTTTCGACATAAAAACAGGAAAACCCTGTGGGATATTTTGTTTTTGCCCCTTTACAAGTGGGGAACAACGAGACCGAATAGGGAAAAAAATTAAGGAAGAGAGTTATTTTGTTCTTGAATGACAACAGGTAAAATCTCACTGAAATGGCAATGACCTGTGTATATTTATTAAAATGCGATCTTTAAGCTTAAAGATTACCAATAAAACAAATATCTAAATTTCATACGGTAAACTCCCAGACGATGAAATTTCAACAAACATATGGCTATATTTTACTGCAAGATTTTTTCTTATAGTACTGCGTGGTGATGAATGTGTGTTCAGGTCGTTCCATATCATTTTGGTCCGCCTATTCTCGTTGTTTTGGTCAACGATTCGGCGTCAGTGTTAAGTCTGCGCCTTATTTTGCCTTTTCTAATTAATTATTGTTTTAAGTTACTTAATAACTAAAAAACATTTTCACGAATAAACTATACCTACTAGCTATTGCAATAGCTAATATTTTTTTCTATCTATGATCTCCTTAACAATAAGCAGGTATATAGAAATCGTATACTGTGTACGAAAAATTGATATATATTGACATAATTGATATATAATTGATATATCGACCGACAAAACTCCAAGAATTTTATACAGTTGAATTGCAAACGTTGTAGAACAGGAGATAAGGTGAGATAATAGGAGAGATGGCTGGAGATGTTTCCCAGCTAATCAGAAAAAATAAAATATAAATATACTAATAAAATATATTATTCAAAAATCGTGAGATGCGGTTTGGTGTGATGTAGGTTTCAGAAAAACATTTTCTTTATCATGCCAACGTTTCGATCTTTATTGAGATCATCTTCAGGGCTCAATAAAGATCGAAACGTTGGCACAATAAAGAAAATGTTTTTCTGAAACCTACATCACACCAAACCGCATCTCACGATTTCTGAATAATTATCCATTAATGGTCACTAATTAATTAAATAAAATTAAATAAAAAACACATTAATAAAATAAAAATAAAAAATATGACAAAACAATAAATTAAAAAATTATGAATATGTCAATAAAATAAAACTTGCTAATATGTCATGAAAATACAATAATAATTATTATTCCATAAACTAAAATTATAAATCAGTAAAATTAGATTAAAACTAATAAACATCTCACTAAAACAACTCAAAACTGATTAAATATGTCAATAAAAAATATAATTTGTGAATATGTCAATAACATACAATAAAAATTATTACGTCAAAAAATCAACTAAAATGGTAAATGGGTAACAAAAAAAAAAGTAATATTTCAATAAAATACAATTAAAAGTGATAAATATGACCGTAAAATAATATAGAAATGATAGATATCTCAATAAAAAAGCTAAAATTGTCACAAAGCAAAATAATAATAATAAATATGCCAAGAAAATCCAATTAAATTTAAAAAATCTATCAATGAACTAAACTAAACAATTCACTAAGTTCGTGGTCCGCTTGACCAATTAATATATTATAATTAATTAAGGTTTTTAGTTGAGATAAAAAAGTCAATGGCACGAGCGGGATTCGAACCCACGATCTTCGGCT
>NW_019392748.1:0-235102 GCF_000648675.2 Cimex lectularius | reverse complement strand
CATGTACATGTGCCTATTATATCATTGCAAATAACATAATTTTCGTTCGTTCCATTTTTTATGCAGTTGTGAAATAAATAAATAAATAAAAAAAAAAAATAAATAAATAAATAAATAAATAAATATGTTCACGAAATAAATTTAAACAAATTGGTGGGTATATCAGTAAAATAAAATAAGAATGATCAATAGGACAATAAAAAGCTAAATATGTCACTAGGATGTAGGTTTCAGAAAAACATTGTCTTTATCGTGCCAACGTTTCGATCTTTATTGAGATCATCTTCAGGGCGATGATCTCAATAAAAGATCGAAACGTTGGCACGATAAAGAAAATGTTTTTCTGAAACCTACATCACCGCAACTCACGATTTCTAACTAAATATCGATTAACGGTCACTAATCACCACACATTAATAAAATAAAAATAAAAAATATGACAAAACAATAAATTAATAAAATGATAAATATGTCAATAAAATAAAACTTGCTAATATGTTCATGAAAATACAATAATAATTATTATTACATCAAGAAAATAAAATAAAATTATAAATGTGTCAGTAAAATAAGATTAAAAGTAATAAACATCTCACTAAAACAAATCAAAACTGATTAAAAGTGTCAATAAAAAATATAAATTGTGAATGTCAATAACAAACAAGAAAAATTATTATTACGTCAAAAAATCAACTAAAATGATAAATAGATAACAAAAAAAAACTAGTAATATTTCAATAAAATACAATTAAAAGAGATAAATACTTAGTGTCTAAAATTTCTAGCATTGTATAAGTTCAATTTGTTTTCCACATCCTATACGTATTTGCAAAATTTAAACAATGTTTATAAATCCCAGGCGCTGAAGATGATCTCAATTAAGATCGAAACTTTGGCACGATAAAGAAAATGTTTTTCTAAAACCTACATCACACCAGACCGCAACTCACGATCTCCAAATAATCATCAACTAACGGTCACTAAACAATACTGTTTTTACAATTCATTCTTTTCTAAATCTATAAAAATTTACAGTAATTTACCTAATGCTATAAAATCACATAAATCTAAAAATATTGATAAGAAACGTCTAAAAGCTTTTTTTCTCATTAGATTATGTTTATTCATACTCTGCGCAACAGCATTAATATTTAAAAAATATGTAGACAGTTAAAAAATAGATTTATATTATACGTCTTTTGTCTTTTGAATTATGTAATCTTTGTTTGTATGTACGAATGCTTGTTAAATGCAAGAAAGGTTAATGAGACCTTTTGCAAACTTTTATAAATTGCATTCTCCCTCTCCCTCTCTCTCACTCTCTCTCTCTCTCTCTCTCTCTCTCTCTCTCTCTCTCACACACACACACACACACACACACACACACACACATACACACAAACACACACTATTACGTATCAAGATATGTAGTCACATTTGTGTCAATACATTTATTAGAAATGGTAGTATTTTTTGTTGTTTTATTTTTTAAATTAACCTTTATCAGTTCCTCTCATTGTTTTTATAAGAATAAAATACTCATATAAAAAAGGGATAATAAATATATAGACGTCGTTTACTCTGTACTGTATATATTTTTAAAAATCAACAGTCTACTCACATGCGTCACACACACTTACAGAAGGAACAAGGAATTTATCAAATCCAATCGAAATATTCTCAGTAGATTTTTTTGTAAGTACTATAGCTAGGGATTTTCACTGTCCTATTTATTCGATAATCATCATGCCGCATTTATATCATGCGTTTTTGAAGCTCACGCCAATAAACAGGCAAGTTAACACCCTAAGCAATTAAAACCTTCCATCTTTTAAAGTAGGATTAAATCTCCGACTCCTCACAACCGGCGCTTTCGGTTCGGTTAATGCTTTGGCTAAACCATTGAAGGGCTTTTATCCCGGTCGCAACTGAATGGGGCGGATCACCTTACCTGCTGACAGTCATTTGGAGATCCCTTCTAGGAGATAGCGATGTAGAAATATTGTCCCCTGTCATATAGTGGCCTGAGAATTGTCCTTTTATTCTTTGTTTTTACCTTGGTCGAATTTCACCCACTTCCTGAGAAAAGACATATTGTCCTTTTGGGCATTCTTATTTCCTCGGTTATTCCCCACATTATTTTTCATAAGGGCTTTGAAGTTCAATTTTCCAGAGAACATATAATAAACGAAGTATTACTTGGTTTGTAAATTTTTGAAATTCAAATTATAGATATTTTTTGAATTAAAATATTATTTAGTTAATGATTATGAATAAATATAGTAAATATAATTTATTTTTTATCAAGTCTTTCAATAAATTACCTCTTAGAACTAAATATAAAATGAGATTTAAAATATTTACAAAAGTTTTTTTTTATAGTTTTGACTGAAATATTAAAATATTCATTTCTTGTATAACATTTTAAATCGCCGATTACGTTTGAAACCTGACCGGATTTGACAAGTCATGTAAAAATCCATCCGAGGACAGGCCGAATGGAAATCCATCGCCTCCCCATCCGAATAGAATTAATAATTGATATTTTTATATTATAAAAACTTGTATCCACACCGGAACAACCGCCAGAAGTGGCCTTTTGTGCCTTTTTAAACAATTCCGTTGTTATATTGCATTTTCCAGAAAAAAACACGATCGGCCCATTTCATCATCGGCCCCTAAACCGACGAGCGGGTATTTCATAAGTGGATTCCTGTGTGATTTTATTTCGGTTCATAACGAATTCGGCCCCATGTGACAGACGGCGTAAAGTTAGGCGACGCCAATATCCAAAATTCAACGGGCATTCAATTAACGACAAAAATTTGTACGAGGTGACATATAAAGCAAACACAAAAAAATTAAAGCAATAAAGAACGAAGCCAGTTTAAAATAAAACGCAACGAAATGCACAGCAGTTGTTAAATGTTAAAAGCCTGATTAATTTTTACACTCATAAATATACAAATGGACAACTTTAACGCACTACTGCATTTATTTAGTTTAAAATTAAATCCATTACCTTCCACATTAGTTCGAGTAATTGGGAACTATCGTAGTCAAAATAAACAGTAAATAATGCTTTGTTTACTTCCTTTATTTACTTTTGTACTGAATAATCCAATTTTCACAAAAAGTAGCATTATGCCTTTCCATTCTGCTATGCCTAAATATCGCTTTCAGTTTACCTTTTTCGTTCGTTGATTTCATCTGATATTATTCTTAGTCTTAAACCTTTTTCAATGGCTCCAGATAGCATTTGAATGTGTATGAAAGCGTGAGGGTCACAACATTATAAGAGGAAGGATACAACCGGCGCGAAGTCGCCAGGAGGCTGAATATAGAGAGAATAACTGACTAACCTAAAAGTTCCGATCGAGAACAATTTGATCCGGTCCTTCAGTTCCAGCCCAACCTTCTCGATACGTCCTAACCTTACTGCTCCAGCATTGTCAACATTTCTAGAAAATTCTTCTTGACGCATTAAGTGACGATGACCAAGAGCACGATGTGCCGAATTGCATTTCACGTATCACTCGGGTGCAGTGCTGGCCATATTGTCTGTGTTACCTGGTGAAAAGAACAAAATTTGTAAAACTACGAAGTTATTTTTGATGCTTTACACTAGTCGCAAGTTATTTTAATTTAATCTCTTCTTTTATGACAAGAAAGAAGAAAAAAAGAAGAGACGTGGAAAAAAAAATTGCAGGCAGAATATCACCAGTCAAAAACACTAAATTATATAGAAATTGTTTATAAATGCAATCATGGAAATGGAACCAGTGTTTAAAACGATTCCTTTAAAGGCAACTTGTCTGACAGGTTATAAACTTAATGAAATTTTTATAATATACTTGTCTATAATGGAATAACAAGTCGAATCGATTAGCTTTTGCACAAGAATGTAACCGGAGTTGCAAAATAACGTTCAAAAGTATATTTTACCCCGATTATGACAAATCAACAAATAATTAGATCGAAAACGCGAAACCTATCTAATTTACATATTTTACAAAAAATATATGAGCAACCGTAAGCTAATTTGTATGCATTTTTGACGCACCTATATGAAAATGAAGCATAACCTGCTTGAATGGGCTCTGGTGCAATTTTATTAATTTTATAATTAAAACGAATGTATTGATAAGCACTGTAAGAGTTGAATTCCAATTTTTCAATGTAGTGTTAAAATGTGTGCAGTCTAGTGACCGTTAGTAAATGATTATTCGGAGATCGTGAGATGAGGTCTGATGTGACATAGGTTTCAGAAAAACATTTTCTTTATCGTGCCAACGTTTCGATCTATATTGAGATCATCTTCAGGGCTCGATGTGTTAGTTTTCTGTGTAGATGTGTCATTATTCGGTGTCGTGTTGAGAATAGTGTTAATAAATGAATTCCGTCAAACAAAAAAATCATTCTGCATTTAAATATATTTAGAAAAATCTACAGCGTTTGATCTATAAAACTGATGAGAATTGAAAATGTATTAGGCAACTTCATAATTTAAAAAAAAAATTTGTAAATTTCGGAAAAACGAATGTAAAAAGTGCTTATATTTTGCTTAAGAAGTTTTTGGAACATTACCAGGACCGATGACATCGCCTTATGCTAGAAAATAATATTATCCCAAAAACATTTGAAGTCTAAAAATATTCAAACTATTTATTATCGACAACATTGTCTAGTACATTTTTATGGACCATCATTTAATCATGTGAGGGATGTGTTTGGAGATTATTGAAGTCCATGAAACAATCTTCAAAACTTATCACGTCGCGTCGTTCTCCACACATTAAGTTTAAAACAAAAGCATCTCCGACTAATGGTGGAAAAGCTGTCATAAAGAAAACAGAGTGAGGAAAAGTGAGAGTTACATATGTACACAAGAGAAAGATTTTGATTAAAGGATGAAAGTTCCCTGTATGAAAGAAATATCTACGGGTAATAAACTAATATAGTAAAATAAATAACATATATAAAACTTACTCAAATAGTAGAAAATGCTGACATATAGAAATACAAAAAAGAAATAGCAAAGGAGAGAGTGAGTGAGAACTGACTCAGAGAACCATAAAATCTTTCTTAATATTAGGTGACCTTCTTATAAAAAATAGGTTTTCTGGCCAACATCAATAATAGCATAAATTTTGGAAAATAAGTAGGATAATTGAAATGTTTGATGGGGTTACCAAATGTGTCTGATTTGAAAACTATTTAATTAATTATGTTAATTGTATAAAAATAAATTGAATAATTGAATATAAAGCAAATAATTGAATTAAATGTTTTAGCTTTAATATTTGTCCATGTAATCGATTACAATTTGGCATTATAATAACTTTTTAATAGCATAATTTGAAAATTTACTATCCAGTTTTGGTTGAAAATTTAACTTTCAGTTTAATTTTAATCTTTGTTTATTTACGTTTAATGAAAGTAGTATTGAGTGAAGTGTTGATATCCAGTTTTCAAATATTAACAAGCCAGCAGTAGCAATGTCGATAATAATGTTGTTGTCGAACAGCGTTTTGCCATTCATCATGTAAAAAGCATTTGATATTATTATAATATAATTATTAATTAATTTTACTTTAAATTACTATATCCAATGAGTCCCGATTCCTCGAGGAAACAGGGTTGTTCTATTGTATGTAGTACTGATAGTCTTGTAGCCCCGAGTGATATTGAATAGTGAATTGATATTGATAGTGAATGTGTCATATTAGTTTTGTGTGACAGTTTATATATATATATATATATATAAAGTCACGTGTGTTGACTAATCGAGAGTCTTTTTAAAAAAAACTTTATTAGTTAAACACAACTTACAATTCGAGAAGAACATTTCCTGTTCACGGATATGATTAATCTAAATCTGGCTTTACAAGTTTAATGGGAATAGTGAACAGGGAAGGGTCTTTTGCTTACAACACATTCTTCTAATCTGTACAGTATCATCTGTCTCTGAGTTGGAGTACTTGTGCAGGTGTAACTCCTCCATCCCTAAATGAAGCTCCCGGGGGCGGCTGATTGATGGGGGTTGCAATGGCCAAGGGTTGTCTCCGTGTGCGATACCATGTGAAGACTCCATAAGCTGAGGCTATGACCAATAAACAGTAGACTGGCATGGTCCATTTGCTCACAGACGTTGAAATGTCGGAAGTCCTGATGATCGGCGAAATGTGGTTGAATTTCAGCTCCTCTAATCCCAATTTTTTAATGTTAATTGAGAATTTTGGCTGTTATTCCTGCTCAATTCGAGATTAACGTTACTAATAATTTTCGGATGCCCAGAAATTTTGGAGGAGTGGTACAATTCTCTGTTCCTGTAGACCAGAGAAGACCTGTAGACTGCCGTTGATGTTCAGTAAAAATACTCCTTTTAGTCGTTTTACTGTAGTCCCATCCTGGCGGCTTATACTAATAGGTTCTTCATTAGGAAATACAGCCAAATATTGGTGGAGCCCAGGTATCCAAGTCAGATGATTGTCAGGTTCGACCAGTTTTGTGTATGTACAGTTCGATGGATCTGGAAGAAGTATGGCCTTGTCGCACAGGGTGTCCTTATGGCTGATTTGTTTATATGAGCATAGATATTTCAATTTAGTTTGTTGACAATTATTATTTAATCTTATATCTATTTTATGAATATGCGTTTTGGGTTTAAGAAAATAGTTAACATCTTTAAAATAGATCTTACATCATTAAATAAACGTCTTTTTGTTCTAGCATTATTCTTATTTTTTACAAAAACTATTTCCAGCTTTTCTGCAATTACATTTTTAGTATGATTAATTAATTTGAACGTATTTACAATATGTCTGGTTTTACTACTATTATCAGTTACATAATCTACATTATTGGAATAGTGAACAGGGAAGGGTCTTTTGCTTACAACACATTCTTCGGATCTGTGCAATATCATCTGTCTCTGAATTGGCGTACTTGTGCAGGTGTAACTTATATATATGACACATACATATGAATCTAGACCACAAGAATAGAAACACACTTTATGCCCTGAAGATGGCCCGAATAAAGGTCGAAGCGTCGGCAAAAAATAAAAAAGGTGCTTTTCTAAACTACATTATTCTTGACCGCTCCTCACGACTTCAATAATGAACCAACCGTTCACTAAAAAACACAATCAGTACTGTATCTAATCAAGTATATTATTTATATGAATAGGTATATCATAAGCTCATTTTTTTCTTTCTTACCATCCGTAACTTTGACCGTTTTATCCCAAATTTCGTGCCTAAAAATTAACATATAAATGAGCAAATAAATGAAACCAATAAATAATAACAATTGGTATATTTTAGACTCATTGTTCATGTAACGTTAATGTTTCTTTATTTTTATCCTTTCCTATATTGAGATTAATTGTGGAAGATTTCCTTTAAAATCCAGACAAAAAAAAAAAAAAAATAGGAAAGAGCAAATGCTTAGGGCCAAACACAACCGGTTCTCGACTTGTCAGACCGATTTCCTCTTTAGCTCTGAAATTAGCCGGATATCATAGCGTAATTAATTTTGTACGCGCTGACAAGACGAGAACAATGCTTTCAACGCGTGTCAGTCATACAGACAAGAGTTCGTTTGAATAATCTGCCCGAAATAGTTTTGAAGCAAAATCACGGGGCGGAAAAAGGATATGACAAAACAATGCCAAGAGGTGAGACAGCTTTATTGGGATGTTTAACAAATTACAACCATTAAAAATTTGTTTGCAATACTAGAAAGGTGGATGAGGTCGTGTTATTCGCATTGTATGTGAGCACCTGGAAGATCCGCCAGGTGTTTCTGACTATCAGCAAACTAAGGACTTGATTTATTGTGTCACCAAGAGACAAGCTTGGAATAATTTATAATATATTTTTCCAAACTCGCCCTATCACCGTTTTAATTGTCAAAAATGAAATCGCGTAATTCACTTTAAAACTCGTAATGGTTTTTTACCGTCAAATTCGCCCTTTTGAATTCAAACTAAACTTTATTAATTTCAACTTAAGCTTTTTTAATTTTAAATTGACGTCTTTTAATTTAAATTAACCCTTTTTAATTTCAAATGAACTTTTTATTTTCAAATTAACCTTTTCAACTTTAAAATAGCTCTTTTTTATTTGAATTTAACTCTTTTAGGATCAAATGAACTTTTTTATTTCAAATGAATTCTTTTTAATTTCAAATGAACCATTTTTAACATTAAATGAATTTTTAATTTTAAAATTACCGGTTTTTATTTTTAAATGATGTTTTGTTATTTCAAAATAGACTTTTTTATTTTATTTATAACATACAATACCTAGGATTTGGTTTAAATAACTAATATAACAATAAAATTAATTAAAATCCGTATGAAAATTAATTACAAACAATTTCAAAATAATTAAATAAAATACAAAAATAAAGGTTTCTTCTTTTACTTTGCGAGATGTGAGAAGTTCAGAAAGTTTGAGAGCCTATTATTTTATATTAAAAAAACTCAAATTAAAAAAAAGAATTACTTGTTTTTATAATAGATTTTATATAATTTGTAAATTTAATTGCAATTAATTTTTTTATGGTCTTCTAAGAGCCCAATCTTATGTAAAAAAAACTTTCCCAATATAGTTTTTTTAACGCTTTAAAATTGTTCATTTTAATGGGTTAATTTGAAATTAAAATGCGTTATTTTGGAGTTAGAAAGAGTTAATTTAAAATTAAAAAGTAGTAAAAGTAAAAAGGTAATTTTGTGTGAAAAAGAGTTGCATTGAAATTAAAATAGGTTAATTTGACAGACAAAAGATATATACATTACCATTTATTTTGTTTAAGGTTAGAGATTTCTGACCAAACACTAAAAATGTTGAGAAGCCGAAACGCTTCTGACATATCATGGTGATATGTTACATTTTGCTTCGGGTAAAAATGTTAAAATATTCAGTTCGGCATTACTTTTTCTACCTTTCACACTCCATTTTTAAAAATTCAACTTCACCATTTTCACAATTATTGCCCAACATTGCAGGTATGACCCCTTTTCCCGGAAAATTTGTCCCTCATTTCATAGGGATGTGACATAAGATAGGCATTGTGTGGTCGTATGGCAGTACCTGTTCGACAAAGCCTCCACTCTATAGTTCATCCTCGGATTCTTAGATAATCCCTTGCGGTTCTTCTCCTTTGTAAACCACACCGACTGGTGACAATAGACACACTTTGCTGTACCTGTACATTTCCTTTCTGTGGACCTTTCGCTGACAAAACACCCTTAAGGGCGGCAACAATGGGGGCGAACTCTTTGAGAGGCCCAATGTGGCGATAGTCTCAGTATCGTCGGATTGTCCCTTAATGTGTCTGGAATAACCCTTCATGTCCGAACAGGCAATAAGGGATACTGATCATTTCTGATAACCGTGACAGTTTCGGCATTGTCTCTTCCATTCCAGAGAAGCGTGTCAAAAATTTTATTGATTTTTCCCCAGGCCGGTTATTTATTCTCCATTTGGGTTTAAGTTTACTCTAACAATGGCTAATTATTTGTTGAATGGACATTGATTTAGATCTGTGGTTAATTACGTCATTTAAATGGAAACGCCGTTTATTATGTATTCGGCGATTAATGCATTCTGACTGTTCGGCACCCTCATGCATGTTTATAGCAATTAGGTATCAACCAATGATTGAAAATGTCTAAAAAAACGCTTTAAATGTTAAAACAAACGTTTTTCAACAGTACGAAATTGCATATTATCTTTTAATTACCTTTTCGAAATTAAAAAACAATAACATTTGAAGAATTTAGTGCTTCATTAATTTCATTCATTTAAATGGAAAATAACTGCCGTTTATTTATGTGTTTGGACATGTTTTAGCGTTAATAGAGATTTTTATTAACATCGAAAGAGAAACTAGTTATAAGATGGTGCCTTTATTTTCAGCTTTGTTATTATTTTTGTTTCGTTCTCCTTCCACATTCTCCACCATTTAATGATTTCCCAGCAGATTCGGTTTTGCTACACAAACATAAAACAGAACGAGAAAGGAAGCGGAAATTTTCAAAAATAAACACATCCCAACCTACAGATTGCTTCAGGCCGGAAGAAAATAGGAGCTAACATAGGAGATATATAATCAAAGTTAAAAATCCTTTATATGTAAATTTTAAAAAAAATCTATTTTTGTTGCTTTCTGTACGGGTATAATTTAATATACACGCAAAAACAAAAAATCGTATACTCCTATTTTATTAATTATTTGAAACTATTGTCTTTTTTTTAACCGTTATATTAGTTACATGACCCATATGTCTATAGGATTCATCCACGGGAACGTGCTGGCCAAAATGGAAAATGTCCGACCTGCCGACTGATCTATGCCCAGTTTTGGAACATGGCAGCAAGCGCAATAACTTATCGAAATCTCTAACTCGTATATGCATATGTTATTTATTGAAACGAATGACTTTATTAGGGTGAATAGAGAGGCTTAAGCTGTACTCTGGGGTGTGGATAATCTAGTCGTGTGAATGTATTTATTAGCGCGAATGGAGGGGATTAACGTAAATTACCACAACCAGGGTTTACGCATTGTGCCGCACCTTGGCCCTTTTGGACATTTGCAGAGGTTCCTTATTACCTGTTAGGTCGTTTCATTTCCCATACTCCAAGCAATATCAAATAATTTGTCCTATGTATATGAATTTTGGTGTGTGAATGTAATTTATTAGAGCGATTGGAGTGGCTTATTCCCAGTTACCCCAAGGAATATTGAAAATTTACTGTGTGAAAGTTATTTATTAGCGCAAATGGAGGCGGCCTATCTCCAACAACCTACATACACTACAACAGGCTAGTAACAAGATAAAAAAATCAGTAGGATTAAAAAGGGAGAAAAACAGGAAAAGAAAACAAAAAAGAGAGGGCTGACGATGACTAATATAGTTTGCTTGCCCTGAAATAACAAAAACAATGTATTGGTTAAATGACTACATAATCTAAAGACACTAGGATATACAATAACAATAATAAACCTTTTAAAAAAGATTTGTCAAAACACCAACGGGATTGAACGACAAAAAAATTAATCTTAACAGTAATAGTTTAATTAAAATTTAGGTTACTATGAAGAAATTGATGTTATCCTGTTAAATTATATGTTGTTATTGTAAACAGTTTCGTTCTTGGATATAGAATTATAATATTATCCTTATGAGATTGGAAACAATAAAAGAAGCAAAGTTTTTGGTTAAAGACAATTGTGTTTTATACATTTTATTACTTTATTTTTGAATTGGGTTGTAATGATTTCATTTTAATGACAAAAGGCACAAGGAAAACGTAGTCGAAAACTCACTAAATAGATATTCACCTTTGATATTTCTTTAATTCAAAGTTTCCGTTTTGATGTAGTCGAGAAGGCGTTAAATGCAAGTTAAGTCGCCAAGTTGAGCAATCAGATGGAATAAGGGCAAATTGGAACCTGGCCTGCTACCAAAACACGTTAGCGAGCATGTTCAATATACAGGAGCCACCCGACCTCTGGATGGCCTTCGGAAGCAACACCGGGGTATCAAATAGCAGTGGACACCGACTGCATCTTGATGCACGTGGGACTCGGGGCACATGGCGTTCCGACGCGAGCTGGAATAATTATTGGTATTTCAATAGGTTTAAAAAGGTCGGTGAACTCACGGTCCAATAACTTCGACGATGTTTATCTCGTACTATCCAGAAGTTTTGATTACTTTTTTCATTGAGAGGCCGAAACAACATAGTAACAACGTAAAAATATCCAAAGTTATCATAAAAAATATGTTGACAAAAAAAATCGGTACACCTGGAAACGATTATTGGAATTATTTCATTTATAATAGAACTGAGAACATCCAAATCGAAAAAAAAAAATATGTATACCAAGCCCATATCTACCGATTATGCTGTAAGGACAAACGTTATAAATCATAAAATATCTGGATCGAAAAAATAATCGATCATTATTGATAGATAAATTCATCTATTGATTGAGAATCTTAACTATACTGCTCCACAAGATAAAAAACATCGATTCACTCTAAAGACTTGTTCTGAAGTTTTGAGGTTTTTGGGAATAATTTTTTTTCAAAATGTGTGAACAAAAATCATCCTTGCCAATTCATAGATTCGTTGTGGAGTCACTGAAGTTTTCCTTCTTGTTCTACATTTTTAACTAATTAACAAAAAGCTGAAATTTTCGAGTTCTGATGGAAAACTGCCATATCTTCAAAACAAATCGATGAATTTTTGAGTTTCTCGTATAGCTTTTTTTTTCAGAATGGAAAGGCCTTTCGAAGTGTATAAAAAATTCATCGATTATGAAGACCATAAAGTTTTCCTTCAGAACAAGATTATTTAAATTCATCCTGTAAGTGATTGCTTTTGTAAAAGTTATGTTTAAAAAACCAGCACAAACCAAATGATCATATTTTATAAAAATAAATTTTCCATTTTCTCATTTTTTTAACCAGTTACACAGTAAATTAAAATTATCGAGTTCTCAAGGAAAACTTCAATAGTTCCAGAACAAATGGATTTTTGAATGGCTAAGAGACTTCTAACAATTAGTGCTGAAATTATAAAAAGGAGATTTGCAGTTATGATTATTTACAGCCCAAATGTCAAGCAGTGCTTACTAGAGATCAACATCGCGCTTTTAGTTTGCAAGGGAAGAACAGCATTGTTGAGTCTCCAGCATTAACGATAACACGGTGCAATTTGACATCATAGCAAAAAGCAAGAAGCAGAACGTCTGCAACATCTTTAATAAAGATGAAAAATATTAAGGGTTCTAAATAAAATCCCTGCTGTACTAAAGATTTTAGATTTAATTTGACTGGATATTGCCGGCCAGGCAGATAAGTAGAAGCTATGAAGACAGAGATACATGGAAGCCTAACAGTCAATTTTGGTAAAAGCAAAACAGAATTTGCAAAATGAAGTGCCTTACTCAAGCCTATATATATATATATATATATATATATATAATTTTTGTTGTGAGTGCAAGCTTTTAGTACAAAATTTTCAAACAGTAGAAGATGGAAATAGTTTATTTGTCAAGTTGAACACCATCTTGTTCAGTTACGAGATATTTATTGCAAAGCGGGGCAATAAATAGTACAAAGATTCAAAAAATTTACAAAGGGGCATATGGGACGGTATTTAATTAGTGAAGGCAGATTTTAGTAGGAAGTTGATGTAACTAATTTCATGATTTGACGATAATAATGTACAAAGATGTAAATAATGCCTTCACCTTTCTGATAACAAGACCAAGAATTTTATTTGGGCCAAAACAATTAGTTGATAAGGGAATTTTTATTAAGAAAATATTTAGATCGTTATGAGATAATCTTCAATAGCTACTCGTATTAAATTAACTAATTTCGTGGTCCGCTAGACCAATTAATACATTACAATTAATTAAGGTTTTTAGTTGAGATGAAAATTATTACTAGTATTAAAATTAAAATAATACTGGCAAAATGGTTGATGTGCTCATAGGAATTGTATAAGACCTACAAACTAGGAAAACTGTATTAGCTTGTAGTACCCACAAGACGGGACGTTTATACAGATTCTAAAACGAGATTTTGTTTAGTAAAACATGGTCTGATAAAATTGATGAAGATATCCTAGTTTAAAGGGTGATAAGAAAAAAATACCACCCTTCATTTTATTATATGAATCACTCATTGCGGAAAGTAGTATGGAGTATTTCCCTTCCTCAGCCGAAAATGGTAGGCTACTAGGCCGTCAATGGACTTAGACGTTTTAATAGTACCTGGTGCTCTAAGTGATGGCATGATCAAATTATGAATTTCTTTTGATCTTTAGCAGGTAGCCTTCGTATTTCCAAGGACATATTTGTTTAAATTAATCCTTTTTGCGCGCAAGGCAGATTTGAAGGCCCGTTTTTTCCATCTCCAATCAAGTGAAAGGCCTCATATTAGCAACAAACATGGTTCTATTTGTAGTACACAAGATAGCTGGAAAAAGTCAGAAACTCCCCCAAAAATGGACAGGTCCCCTTTCTGCAATCAGTGATTCATAGTTTACAACCACCAAACGTACACTTTAATCCATTAAACGTATTTATTTATTTTTTTAAAGTTATTTTAGATACTTTTTTTCGGCATATTGAAGGATCAAGGATGCTGAGATCGTCAGACTCTCGACTCGTAGACTAGGTCCTGGGTTCGATTCCTCCCGTCTGGAATTTTTGTCCCATCCCCCTACCTAAAAAATTCATAAAAATACGAACGAGGGACGAAAAAAATTACTTTTTAACTTCAAGAAATTACTTTTTAACTTCAAGAAATTAGTTGTTATTCAAAACATATTGACGGTCATTTGACTAAGAGGTTTTCATAAGACTGTCTGTTTTTTCTTTTCTTTTCTTTTTTTTGGTATTGATTTATGAAAACAGAAGCTTTTTGATAACAGCCAAATATTTTAATTTTGGTAACACCTGTTAAATAAAATAATGTTTTTACCAAATTATATTAAATTATCTTTTTTAATCTTATTTTTCAGCGTGAAAGACCTAATCTCTAGGAAATTAAAGATTTCTGTACATATCCTTGTCGATGAATAAATAAATGTATATATACACGCGTTCAAACAATCAGAGAAATTTGAGGCGATTTAAACAGGTTTACGTTGACTGCTTTTTGTCGCACACTCAATTTACTTGTAAAGTGAAAAAACGTGCACAACCCATTTTAATTACATAGACAGGGGCAATGGAGTAAAAGAAGAAAAGAAGAAAAAAAAGAGACTCTTTCAAATATATTAACTGCCAGGTAAAAGGTTTAAGAGGATGTAATATGGAGCTTTTATTCGCGGTGACGAGGGCGGAACGGATGGCGTATTCAATGTCAACAAAGACGCGGCATCAAAGGTGCATATGTGGAACTGCTGATTGTAAATGGCGCTTTGTACCAAGTGTAATCTGTGATTAAAGTGCGTTTGCACTGTGTCGACTTTCCAATCACGTTCAATGAAAAGGTGCTGTTTTTTTAATTAAACCTTCCTCAAACCCAATACTTGACACATGCCCAGGTTTTGTGTCAAGTCAACGGGGGGATGAGAGATGTTCAACATTTAATTGGTGCCAAAGCTCATTGTGGGACCCACTAATGAAAATGGGGCCGGACAAAGGTGGCGTTACTTAGAAATTAAATCAAATTGCAAACCAGAACCAAACCACTCGGTATTGTTATACTTTAAAAGGACAAAACGGCCTTTCCTTCATTCTCAATCAGCAAATGTTTTACAGGGTCACAACTGTAGAAAAAAGCCTCTCGGAATGAAGGGAGTAAATAACAAAAAATTAACATTTTAATTAATTAACATTATTAATTAATAATTAAAATAATCCGCCGCATATTGTTAAAATAAACCCATGTAAACAGTGTTATCATGTACTTCCTCCGAATTTTCATAATTTCTCATAATTGGCCAAAAGTATTCCTGTTTATCAAAGATTATAGCCATTAAATGATGGTGTCGAGAAGGTTTCTTCTAATATTATAGGATTATTTAGTTCGGTGACGAACCTCGCTCCTTTAGAACTTGGAATGAACTACTTGTCTCCAGAATCATTTAGTAGTAGTAGTATTTAGGTCGCACATTCTTTCGTCATAATATATAAATGTGTGGTGATTACAGACCGTTAGTCGATGATTATTCGGAGATCGTGAGATGCGGTCTGGTGTGACGTAGGTTTTAGAAAAACATTTTCTTATCGTGCCAACGTTTCGATCTTTATTGAGATCATCTTCATTGCCTCGGATTTACAAACATTGTTTAAATTAAATACATGTAAGATGTGGAAAAAAATGAATTTATACAATGCAAAAAAATATTTACACTCTGGTGTGTCGTGTTGGTAAATATGGTCGAACCATTACCAACGTTTTTCCCATCGTCGGCTCTTTTCACCTCAAAGAAGCCGGCTCCTTATATAAAAATGGCTTTCTATACCGACTTCCTTCTCCACCTCTTCAAAATCCAACATATATAAACATAAAACATAAATATCTCACTGACACTTTCAACACGACTCGCAAGAATGGCACAATTACGCAGAAAACAAACACTTTGAGTAAGTAGAAATACTTTGATTGAATATTAAAAAAAATTTTTTGGATTGTATAAATTCACTTTTTTCCACATCCTACAGGTATTTGTTAAATTTAAACAATGTTTGTAAATCCCAGGCCCTGAAGATGATCTCAGTAAAGATCGAAACGTTGGCACGATAAAGAAAATGTTTTTCTGAAACCTACGTCACACCAGACCGCTTGTCACGGATCTCCGAATAATAATAGAGAAACATAAGAATGCTTCTTGTAGATGTAGATGTAACATTCGGGGTGAGTAATATACCTCACCCTTGAGAGCTATTTATTATACCCCCCGTTCTGTACCTACAGCACACCTAGTAGCAGCCCTAGTATCTCAAGAAATTTAATCTGTTTGCCCAGTTTCAGTGGTTGAATTTCTTCTACGGTTCCCAAAACACTTCATAACACAAGTGCAGCGTCACAGTTTGTTAGTATGTGTATTGGTGACTCCTCTGCTTCTTTGCAGAATCTACGGTGTTAGATTGTACCGATCTTCTTCAAATGCCAATTTAGTCTGCGCTGTTAAATATACAGTTAAGATTCCAAATTTTTTCCTTCTTTCCATGCATTTTGTTGCTTCTTTCCTTCAAAAACTTGCAATAGCTTTTTGGATTGTTTCTGTTCATTGGACGAATTCCGTTGTTTTCTCATTTGCATTTTGTGTTTTTCTCTAAGATACTCATTTCTAGCGTCCGCTCTCTCGTTTCCCTTTACACCTACGAATCCTAAGACCCAGCATACTTGATGGCTTCATTCTTGTTTTGTACCCTTTGTTCAAATTGAACTGAGTATATCTTTTAATTGGATGGCGTTCAACCTGGAAGATACTTGTGTTTTTTACCATGGGTTCCGGTATTTGGTTTTAGGAACGTATACTCCTGCCCCGTACCTACTTGCATTCAGTTATTGTCATTTTACCGGAGGAGTCAAGGATGCTTTGAACCTGGTCAAAAAAAATCTATGTTGTACTCTGTGAATAAGGAAAAATTTGATTTTATAGTAATTAGTCATTTTTTAACAGTATAGAAATCGAACCTACAAGGAATTATTGAATTCAATAAGCAATGAGAGAGAGAGAGAGAGAGAGAGAGAGAGAGAGAGAGAGAGAGAGTGAGAGAGATTGAGAGAGAGTAAATCCTTTTTGTGTTCGTATTTCAACTAAGTGGTCATAAGAACCCTCGGGGTACCGCCCAAACCTCGCTTCCTCGTATCCATCATCATCATCACCATAGTCATCTACTACATATCAAAGGATATATTGAAATGATAATCTTTGAAAAATAGCTATTTTGAATTGACCTTCTAAACATACGACTAAGTTATACCTGACTTTTTCAATGGTGAATGCCACGGCGGAGGACAAGTTATAAAAAAGGACAAATGCGGACAATATTTGTTTTAACAACGGTTATAAGTCAAGGGCGCAAAATTATATCTCTCCCCACCCAGGACGGCTTAATAAAAGCCGAGTTTTACGATGTGAAAATATTCGGATATGAAGGAGTTCTGGGGCCTGGAAGGTGGCCGGGGCTGGCGATAATATCTGACCGTCGATTATTTACTGCGCCGGTTAAGAAGGAGCTACAACCATAGCCACTTAGCCCTGGGGACTGATTCATTCCGAGGGACCTCGTCTATAACTCATTCGCACCTTTCTTCGACTCATACCAACTCAGAGCTGGAACTAAATTGAAAAAAAAATCTCGTTCAAACGGACTTTAATTGTTCCAATAAACAATTTTCGAGTTGAAAAGCGAGCAGGCATTAAGATATAAAGACTAAAATCGTTGGTTTTGGGTTCGAATAAATAAATCTTATAGGTTTTTTTTAAATTACATTACAGACACTACCTCTCTTGCATCCGCCTACTCTCGCTGTTATATTCTGTTTTTCAACTGTACATCGAAGATAACCAAATTGTTTAAATCCCTTTTTGTTAAAGAATATATTTTTGTTTTTGTGTTAATTTAATAAGCCCTAATACTACTATTATTAACTAGCACCGTTGTTGGGCTATTTACTTGTTTATGACGTCATAGAAAATAAATTATCATCGAGTCTAAAATAAAACATGCCAATAGCAGTAACTGGAACAAATCGGGTTATAAAAAAATTATGTTGTCATAAATGGACATAATTACACGGAACAAGTGACAGCTGTTTGTAGGAATGAAGATGTCAATTTGAGCGTCACAAATTACAAAACGGGGGAGTTGAAAGGGTGAGTCGCATTCGGCGTGAAATCAGTTCACAACGATACATGCTGTATGTTTCAACAGCTGCTCCGTTTGACACCTGTTTGATTTTAATAAATAAATTTGTCACATCCGGTAAAATGAGATGTGCAAGATATAAAACGGCTTCTTTTTGACTGGCTGCTTAAAATAAATCTGTTGAATATGCGGCAGCTCAACAGATTCTCCCCTTCTTTATCCGTATGAGAGTGTCCATTAACACGTACCAAATAAGTTCAAGGTGCTTAGATTGGGCTTTATTTACTTTATTTTTGTCGAGTCAACAACTGGCTTTTTTTATAAAGTTGAATTTCGCGTTGCTGTTGAACATTTTCTCTTTTTTATGTTCTCACTGTAATAATGAAGTCCAAACCTATTTTAAATCATAAAATTACAGAATATAGAAATAACTCAGGAGATTGATAAAAAAAATGCCAAAGTAAAATATTATCCCATCCATTATATTTCGTGGTCGGATTGACCAAAAACTTCTTTCAATTAATAAATCTTTATGTAAAGTATTGGTTGAAATGAAAAAGTTAGTTACAATCTGCAATATTTAAGTTGAGTTTCACGTGCTTAGCCATTTATTTAGAATTTAAAAAATAGTCGTAATTCAATAGTTAGTAATTAATTAGTTCAACTGAATGTCGCCCATTTTAATTTAGATGGAGTATAAAGCACGTTGACATTTCAAAGAACCAAAACTCCCCCTACAGACGTCGATTTCAAAAATAATTGCTGTTGGTAAAGAATCGCGTACTAACCTTTCCTTCTTTAATCGATACAACATTACGGCCATATTAATTAAAATGAATGAGTTATTAGAACGACGGGTAAGTGGGTTCGTTGTGGGAGTTTCGACTTATCCAAGGCCCCATGGGACAAGTACGGTCACTTGGCTGTTTTTCTTTTCTTCTCCTGCGTTCCAAAGCCTTTAATTGCCTCCTCTCTCAAAAGCACCGCATTGTGTGGTCCGAGATTTTGATCACTACACCCCATCCCCACTCGCGTTTTTCTTATCTGACTCTGTCATTCCTTCCTCGAAAGACATATGACCAGGACTTCATTCTGCTTGGGATAAAAACACCATAAAAATTGCAAGAATACACAAGAAATTTTATTTTTTGTAGCAATTCACTATTATTGGGTTTATTAATGGAAACGTCACATCAATCGGGTGAACAGAAAGGCAAGTAGTTGTGTGAGTCCAAGTAGTTTATAAAACATATTTTCAAGGAAGATATACGAGAGAGAAAGAAAGGAAGTGATAGATCGATAGAGATAGAAAAAGAGAAAGATAGAGCTAGAGGATAGGTAGAGATAAATAGAGATGGATAGATAGAGAGATAGATAAAGAGATAGAGAGATAGAGAGATAGATAGATAGATAGATAGATAGATAGAGAGAGAGAGAGAGAGAGAGAGAGAGAGAGTGAAGGGAAAGAAAAAGTAGGAGAGAGAGTTATCGAGAGTAAGTGTGTGTGATGAACGATTGCGAATGAACGATTTATTTAGTGAACGTAGAGAGAGAAATAAGGAGAATGTGATTGAATGAATGAACGATTTATTTATTGGACTCGCAAAATTTAGTACCAAGTATCACTACTACAAGAAGTGCGCCCGCGCGCGCGTGTGAATGTGTGTGTGTGAGAGAGAGAAAGATAAACAAAGAAAAATAAAGATAGAAAAGTAGAGTGAAAAAGGTTTTTAGAAATTGCCCGACAAGTTCTAAACTATTTTTTTAACTACATGTTTGAACTTTATGTTAGAATTCATTTCCATATAGTGTTGTTTTTTGTATAAAGAAAGTAAATGCATTAATTGCTTACATGTACTTGGACGTTACGGGAATTTACACCCATCATCAGAATCTGGTATTGTATTAAATCTATCATTTATTACTATCCACATTACATTTTAAAAGAATATGACCATCTTGCATAGACAAGCTGCATGGCCAAGATAGAAGAAGGTTACCAACAAGGTTGTTATTTTTACAGATATTTACAATATGCACATCGTGCAGGCAGCGTTCATGAAAATATTGTACTACTTGTATTTTTGTGTACGATTTTTTTGCAGCAACTGTTATTTCTACATGAAACTTATGTTTACAATAACTGAGGAAAATTATGAATTTTAATTTTTTCATTTATGCTATTTCATTTTTTTTATTCCTTGGTATAAAAATATTGTTGTTTCAATCCCGATATTTTTTTATAAGTGATATCTTATAACAATCGCAAAGACGCAAATAAACTCATTCTGGTTTGACAACATAATGAAATAACACAGTACACGCCCTGCAATCTAATTTTCGACCGAAAAAAAGAAATCGATCGCCAGCAAATTGTGTAGTGGCGCCCGGGGCTGTGTTCTTTCACCGGCAGGCCTTTTGCAGCACGCCCTTGGATGCCGTCCTGTCAACACATTAGTCGCTGTGACGAATCCAAATCTCACATTATGAACAAACACCCCCCTTTTTTAAAAACCCTAGGGATTGTTCCATTGTACTACTCGCTCGTGCGTTCGACTTCGAAGGGGTCTTAATGATTAATGTAAGCGAGTGTTCAATCTGATGGAGCCCATCATGACAATTTCTCTTTGGCAAATGATCTAAATCATTTTTTTTTATTGACTTGTAAAACAAAAGCGAGAAATAGATAAATTTGTATAGGTGCCTCTTGTGTAACATTTAAGAAGTTGTATTGTATTATACCTTGAACAATGTACTAAATTTTGGTTTTAGGAAAAAGAAAATTACCTGCCAGACCTTGAATTAATTGAACGTATAGTTGATGGGATGAAGAAGGAATATGTCATTGGTGTTACATATTTTGATATTAAGAAAACTTTTGACTGTGTCACTCATAACATTCTATTAAGAAGTTAAAGAGAAAAGGGTTTTACGATCTGGCATTGGAACTTATCAATTCATTTATTGCTGATAGGATTTAAGCGGTGTTGAGGGGCCGAGAAATGTTTGTTTTCTCTTTCGTGCGGTTAGGGTTCCTCACGAGTCGGTATTGAGCCCAGGTTTTTGATAATACTTGATGTTCTTTTTAATTTTGGCCCCTTTAACTTCCTGTCAGAAATCTGATAATTTTTGTTAATGACACAAATAGCTTTACTCCAGATAAAACCTGAACGTTGTAAGACGGAAATTGACTTAAGACATTCTGTGGTTAGAAACTGGCTTTCATCATGTAAAATTTTCGGGGTAATTTTGGACCCACGACTGATATGGGAAGAACACTAAAGGGCCAGGTGTTTTTGTGTCGCTGATTCGGCTAGAGTTGAGGGATGCTTATTTTTCTAAAGCACTGTCTCTCATGCAGAAGTGTGTTCTCGCATACGTGCTCATCCGCGGTCTCTGGGATGCACGAGCAGTGCAAGTGAGGGCCGGGGTCTGAGTATAAGGAGAAAATAATGAAAAGTGTTATGTGGATCTTGGGTTATTGAAATTTCCTTCATTGTACATATACTTATATGTAAGTGTCATGTATAATTTTCAGACTATGCGGAACTTAATAACTACCATACATGAAATACAACTGACTTTTTGTTGCCTTTTCTAGGCCGAACAAACAGAAGTATGGAGCAAATTATTTTGGTCCAATATTTTTTAAAGCATTGCCAGATTCTAGTAAAAACTTTTCAATATATGAATTCAAATTGTATATCAAATTTTGGCAAAAAAGGAACAATTGGTGAATTGTGATTCAATTGATGTATATTAAATTGGGATTTTTAAAGACAGAGAGAATTTATTTCTGTAACTTCTTATTATTTATTTTTAGATATTTTGGTGTAATTTTATAATTATTTCATTATAGCAATAATTTTTACATTTTACGCAATAAAATTCTTACTCTCACACGCTCTCTCTCTCTCACTCTGTCTCCCTCCCTCTCTCCCATAACGCTTTGTGTGCATATGTCTATCCTTTTCCGAAATTCAAAACTTTTATTCAAATTTTGTGCTTTTATTTGTGGGATATCCCGCAACGATTTTTTCGGAGCTTTTGCAATTCTCAATGTCATCAGTAGCATGGTTTTGGAGCAACCCGTTGCACTCAAGGGCTGGCTTGCGGCCTGCGGTGCATCGTTTCGGGTAAAAACATCCTCGTATCGCCGAAACCACCACTGTCTAGCAGCATGAGCATCAACATTGTTTTCTCCATGTTTTCTGCTGAACTGCATTTTTACTTGGCTTCTTCCTTCCATTTAGACCTTTCGTTGCGCAATTATTATTGATATTTTCCTATTTATCCCTTTCTATATAATCCTGAAGGGATAATCTGGCCGAACCATTACCAACACATTTTTTCCCTTCCTCCGCTCCTTTCACCTTAAAGAAGCCGACGCCTTACATAAAATTGTCTTTTCTATACCGACATCCTTCCCCACGCCTTCAAAATCGAACGTATATAAACACAAAATAGCAAAATCTTATTGGCTCTCTCGACACGACGCAAGAATGGCACAATTACACAGAAGACAAACAATTTGAGTGAGTAGAAATACTTTGATTGAATATATATAAAAAAATATATATTTTGCATTGTATAAATTCACTTTTTCACATCCAAAATGTAATTGTAATATGTAAACAATGTTTGTATATCCCAGGCCCTGAAGATGATCTCAATAAAGATCGAAACGTTGGCACGATAAAGAAAATGTTTTTCTGAAACCTATATCACACCAGACCGCATCTCACGATTTCTAAATAAATTATTGATATTACATTATTTTAATGGTGTTATTTATGTGTGGTGATTAGTGACCGTTATTTGATAATTATTCAGAAATCGTGAGATGCGGTCGGGTGTGAAGTAAGTTTCAGAAAAACATTTTCTTTATCGTGCCAACGTTTCGATCTTTATTGAGATCATCTTCAGGGCTCAATGTGTTTGTCTTCTGTGTAATTGAGCCATTCTTGCGTGTCGTGTTCACAGTGCCACAATTGTGGTGTTATTTATTCTAATTATTTACATGGGTTACACCTTTTCTAATTACATTTTTATTGAAATATTGATTTGCTCAATTTTATTGAACCTTGACTACTCGTATTCATTTCAATAAACATATATTTTTTCATTTGGCGCACTTAATTTAACAATTTAAGTTAAGCCATTTTATACAAATTAAATCACCTAGAAAGAATTCATTCGAGGGATGTGTTATGCTAAAATGAAAACAAAACGGAAACACGATTCTGACGGTAGTCATCCATGGAATATGTTTCATAGCATTTTTCATTACTTCATCGCCTTGATTTTGACGTGCTCGGTATATACCGATCGACAAAAATCATTGAATAAACACCAAATAAATGAAATGTCCCAAAAGGCAGCCGGCGACTTATATTGCAGTTATAATGAAAAACCATGTAAATAAAATTACTCGCGAGGAATGGTGGCAATTAAAGAGCTGGTTTTTATATTTTCTTTCGGATTTTTTCCGCCTTTTCAAATGACATTCTCAGTGTTTTATTGTCTTCTCTGGATGAGAACGGATAGGCATTGGCCAACATTGTTCAGATGAAGGATATCTTAAGCATATTTTTTTTTCTCTGAGCTTGAAACACAACTTATATAATGTGACTTACTTAGACAATGTATGTGATTTTGAGTGAAAAATGCACTTTGGATGTTAATCGAGCAAGTGAACCTTTTATTCCTCTCAGACAATAACACCCTTTGTTTTCAAATCGTATGAGATCCAACTTACAATAAGAAAAGTGAAAGCATTTTCGAAAGTGCAAATGCCTGGTGAAACGAAAAACACAATACACATCAATGACATATAACTGATCATGGATTAACAACCTCTTTCTTAGGGATGATATTTATGTTCTAGAAAGTAATAGCAATTCTTTGTAAAGAATCTTCCTCGTTGTAATAAATCCATTTTTTATTAGAAAATCAATTATTAGATGAAATATAGCAGTTGTGTTTGACTTGTCGACACCATGAATGACATCCTTCAATTATGTACTTAACAACCTTTCTCTGTCTGCAGGGTACATATACGGGTTTTGCGCCAAAAGTCAATGTGTCAACCGCGTATGGCCAAATCTGAATCGGGTTAGAATGGTCCTTGTTCTTTGGTCAAGATTTTCCACGGGCCACCTACCAGTGCAGTTATTGCCAGAAAGAAGAGAGTGCGGGGCATGTCCACTGATGGTGCCTATGCAGGCTACGATTCTCATTCATGGGAGAGGAACAGCCCGCGCTTGAACACAGTTCTTGAAAAAACTTGGGATTTGGTAAAAAGCCTCAAGCTTAATTAGGAGCTCTAAACAACAATGGACATAAACAATAGACCAATACTGGTCTCGGTGCGTAGGTCGTAAAGAGGCCGACTCCTTTTTTAATGTAATTTAATTTATTTATGAACAGGTTTAACTTTTCATTTCATCATAATTTCGGAAAAGTAATTTTCTTTAAAACTTTGTAAGAATACCTTTGGAAGTACGGCTGAAGTAAGGTTGCTCGTTCTAACTCCGTCTGTTCTTCTCTTAGTGTGTGTATTTCTTTTACTGGACTACATTAGTACTGGGTTTAAAGAGTTGGATCAGATGTGTTGAAGCTGAGATGTTTATATAATGATTTTGTCGATTGTCAATGTCAGATGCGACGAAATTCACATGAATTCAGGTTCACTGTTAATCAGAGAAACCTTTCATTTCGTTGCCCGACTACAGCAAGACGAATGTACCAAAACTGCACGCTCTTAACCCTACTATTAAGATTATAACTATTAAAATTTCTGTAAACGAAAAGTTTCCTTTTCTTAAAATCTGAGAGACCAGATCTTTAGTGTGCACCATTGAGGTGAACTTTCTTTTCGCAGTGCAAATCTTTGCAATTGTTTTATTTATATGGGATCCAATGTTTAAGTGTTACATTATGGTGTCCAGATATTCTCGACGGATTTTAAATAATCGTTAAAGTCGGTTTATAAAGCGTTGTAGCAAACAGGTGATATTGAATAAAAACTACACCCTCTTCTTGAGAAAAAAAATTTAATTAATCTCTCGCAAGATCGACACTTCGCCCCATACCTATCCTCCTACCAAAAAAAACTCTTTTTAATTAATTTAACGAGACTCTGCGAATTTTTTAATAAGAGTCAGGCATTCAAGAAAAACTGTCTTTTTCCAACTCTCATCTGGCGCTTTTTCCGCGGCGTTTTTCCTACCAGTTTTTAATTTGCGAGGAGGCCCTCGCCTTCGGGAAAATCGTTTTGATTCGTCAAAGGTTTTTTTGATCGGGCCCCTTTCTGCCGCGTCATGGCAACAAAAATCTTTTGTCACCGAATGATAGAAAGCCGGCGTTCGCACCTCGATAGAAATTAATAAAATCCTTTATTGCTCCTATTAATAAACAGAGATAACGATTATAGAAGTATTTAATAGGTTTTATAATCCGGCACTAAAAGCCATTCCGGTATTTACATTATTTCATAGCCATCCTTCTCTCCCACGTTTATTATATATAATAAGGTGCCATTAATACGTCGGAATTCATACCCCAAAGGAATAAAATTCGACTTTAAACTTTTACGATTCATGCTAGCTAAGGATGTTTGATAATTTTATAAGGGTACCTATAAAACTTAGGAATCTCCTTCGTATTGCGCATTTATTAATTGTACAAAACATGTTTCAAAAAGCTCGTTGTATTATAGAAAATATACCTTATTTATCAGTCTATAATTGAGACATGAGAACGGAATTTTCACAATTGCTTATAGAGATATATATTTATGATTTGACAATTGAATAGTTACAATAGTTTTTAAAACCCGAACGAATCGACAGCTGTCATAACAATAACAATAGTGTTTTAGTCGAAAACAATGTTTAAATTAAGCCAAAGTAAACAAAACCGTGATAAAAAGCATTGGACCGTCTGACGTACGAATTCAAATAAATTTTGGAATTTCTTAAGTAGAAAGTTGAACACCTAGTTTGGTCGATCATTTTGATCTGCATTTGCCATGCTAGCGTTTCTGGGTTCGAATCTCGCCAAAGCCCATAGAGTTTGAGAATAATATAAAAAAGTATTGTAAAAAGGTTTCACCCCTCGTCCGCGACATCAAACGGAAATTGAACGAGAATCCTTCCTGTACAAAAGTTTTACTTTCTTTCTTTAAAGTAGATTATTGTAACACAGAATGCCAAAATGTCACAACATTAATAAATCTCATTTTTTTTAAGCTGCCAACCTTCTTTTAAAAAATTAACTAAGTAAAGTAGTTTAATTAATATACGTAATAACTCTTATTACCACGAGGAAGTTTCTATCCAAATAATTATTTTTATATTACAGAAAATAATTACAATCCATAAGGAAATGGTTTATCCGTGATTAATTATAATTTCATGGGTACTTATTTGTCTTTTTATCAGGCAAATGCATTTCGGCTTGTGAAAATGTCTTCTCTTTTTCATGCTGCATATTGGCTCTAAAACGAAGTGGAAAGTGAAGTGCGCTATTTTGTCCGATATAATTTTCTATTTAGAAATGAATATGAAAAATGTTTAGAACAATTATTGTATATTTTAATGGGAATGAGTTCTGGCAATAGCTTAATTCTGACAATAAAAAGAAAAAAAAACTGTATCAAACACTAAAGCATAAGCCGGAATTGTATGACAGACCAAACCAGAGCAGATGGAAGACAAAAATGATCGGTAACGTCGAAATTATGTAGATTTTCCCACCTTTTATTAAGTTAGTTAGTTTAAACTAACCAACAGCTTTCAGTAAAGAATTAGTAGATAGATTAACGTCCCATGTGCGTGTTTTAGTAACAATCAGAAGAATGTACCCATTTTCTTTGGTCTGTCTATTTTCAGTGGTGGGGTTAACAGTGTAAGGCATGAAAACAGATCACCAAAATTTGTCTGTAGACACACATGACGGTAGAACACGATGGTCGGTGATGATCAAACTCCAGTATAATTTTTAGCCTGTTTCATTCTTTACTTCAGTGAAAATTAATATATAACTCAAATAAATAGATGCACTTGGTATTAAACGTTCAGATCTTGAGTAACCCATAATGAAGAAGAAGAAAAGCCAAAATGCTTCCGACATGCCAAACGAGAAGAGGCATAATAAAATTACCGAAAAATGCTCACCTAAAAATAAACGAGTTCGAAGTGCGTTTTTCACAACCAAAAAATTAAATGTTCAATTAATTTTTCTATGCATACAGTAATACATATTTTGTAAATAGAACAAGATTAGCCCAATTACATTGTTTAAATAAAAAATACAATGTATAGTAACATGCATAAAGTTTATTCCATGTAGGAAACCAATATATACATATGTACACACATCAACAGGTATGCACCTGAAATGTANTTTATATATTTATTTTACCTCTTCAAAAAATGCTCAATTCTTAATATTTATAAGTTGTTATCTTAATAAAAAAAAAGTTCATAAAAATTATGTATATAACTTAAGAATTGAACTGTATTAATCTGTATAGATATATAACTGTCCAATTTGTAATTTATATATATATATCTTTTAGGAACTTTTTTTATTAAGATAACAACCTATAAAAATTAAGAATTGAACAGTTTTTGATGAGGCTTGGCAAGATGGACTCATTGCTAAATTAAAAATTAAAAGAGAATCTACCAAAGACGTTTGTAGATATTGTCAGTTCCTACCTGCTGACACATTTTAGTCAAACAAAAAGATCAATATTTAGAATTAAAAACAGTAAATGCAGAAATGCCACAAGGTTGCACATTAGGTCCACTACTTTACTTGTTATACACCAGTGATTATTCCAAAATACAGGAGTAAAAAAATGCAACGTTTGCGATGACTCAGCGGTGATATCACTAAGAACGACCATCAACAATTCGTCCAAATCCTTTCAAAAGTTTTCAACAACATAAATAAATTAACGAAAAATGAGAATCAGGCTCAATCCGTACATGTAAATTTTACAGAAAAAAAAAACTTAAACCATGTTCCGTCTGTCACCATCGATGGAGCTAATTGTTATACCATACAGAGATCCACCTAAATAACCTATGTACCAAGCTAAGATGGAATTAACACGTGAAGACAAAAACGGTAGACACAGGATTAAAGTATAGATAACTAAACTGATCAATAGAACGCAGCTCCGACCTTACTATACAAAAGAAATTACTATGATACAAACAAGTCCTCATGTCTATATGGATATATTCAACTATGGAGCTATACTTAACGGCAATATTAAAAATAAACAAACACTCCTCATGGTCGGTACGTAAGGAATAAGGACGTAAGATCTTAAGATCCCCGAGGTCAAGGTAGAAAAACAAAGATTTGCAGCCAGTCTCGCCTCAGCCATCATGAGAATGTAGAATTGACCAAACTCTTACACATCGAAACACCGATAGAAGGTTGAAAAGAACAAAGCTATATGAGTGTAAATCTTATTGTACCAATAGGTTTATAAGAATGTAACCATTTATTTATTGTATACAAATCATTGTAAAATTAACGAGTGGTCTAATTAGAACAGTTTTAATAAATTAATTTAAAAAATATTTCTTTTTGAATTTGTATTAATATTTGCAAAAAAAAAAAAAACTTCTGAACATGCTTGAAATTAAGATTGCGTAACTAGAGCTTATTGTTGTACATCTTGGAAAGTTGTAAACGGGTCGAGGATACGGACTGACGGCAATTCCTCGTTAAATATATTACCTTCTGGATCCCTCGAGGTAAAAACGGGAGCGACCATATGAAGCTAAAATAGATAAAAGTCACCTTTTGAATTGTGCCACCGTTAAATGAGAATATATAGATTTGTTATTTATTACTAATTTATAATAATAGCAGGCAGTTGAAATTTATTCCCTCAATCAGCTATTATTGACCCAAATAAGACTAAAGTGAAAAACAGATCATATTACATTACACTTTTCCTTCGTTCTTATTAAAGACTGTACCACGTCCTGACATAATTAATCGTATGAAAAAAAGAGAGATCCGTGAGGGAATTTGTAAACACATTTACCATCGCGGTACCGATTTTTTAATTTAAGTTTTTTTCTTTTTAATAATAAATTTTTCTATTTGTTTTGAACTTTTCAACCAGTGTTTTTTTTTGTTGATAGACATGTAATATGTTGTAATTCCTGGCATATTCGTGAAATCCGGACCAAACCTACGATTTTATGGCGACATGGACATGTTTAATATTAAATTCACATCACATTAAACATTATAAAACAGTGCAATAAAATACCAAGACTCGTATAAAGGTCTTTATTCTGTAGTCTTACAATTAGATGATAATTGGTTCTGAGAAACGTATGCAATCCAGTTGGATGAAGGCTATTAAAATTCATAAAAAATATCCCTTGATTACCGTAGTCTCTGTATCATAACGGATTTCTAAGAAATCGCGCATTTTTATGTGATTTTCATTAGAACTATAGTAGACATCTTTATGAAATTTATGCCTTTATGCTTTCTCTTAACAGAAAGTTTGATGTAGGGTTAGATTAATAGATAGATAAATAAATAAATACATAAATAGATAGGTAAATATGTAGGTAAACTTCTAAAAAATAATACTTAAGGATTGAAAACCTAAGAAACATGAGATTAAAGAAGTAGGGAGAGAGATAGAAAAGGATAAACAGAGAGAGAGAGAGAGAGAGAGAGAGAGAGAAGAGAAGAGAGAGAGAGAGAGAGAGAGAGAGAAGAGAGAGAGAGAGAGAGAGAGAGAGCGGACAGAGAAAATAAATGCAAAGATGAGCAAGATACATATCTAGAGAGAAAGATTAATATATGTAATATTAATATAGATAAATTAATATAGGTAATATAATATCTATATTAATATAGTAAAATTAATTCCCTAATTTCGTGGTCCGCTTGACCAATTAATACTTTACAGTTAATTAAGGTTTTTAGTTGAGATGAAAAAAAGTTTATGGCACGAGAGGGACTCGAGATGGGGAGTTGATGTCCGAGTGGATCGAGGTCACGATAGCTCAGGTGGTAGAGCAGCGGCGTATCTAGCCGAAGGTCGTGGGTTCGAATCACTCTCGTGCCATTAACTTTTTTTCATCTCAACTAAAAACCTTAATTAATTGTAAAGTAAAATTAATGTAGATAAATAGTAGAACGAAAAATATAAAACGAAGGAGAAAGAGAGAAAGCGAGCAAGGAGTTGGTAAATAGGTAGGAATAAAAATAAATAAAAAATAGGATTGGAGTGAGAGATGAGTTGAAGGAGAAAGGAAGAGAGGAAGAGAGGGTGAGGGAGTGAGAGGAAGAGTATAACCGAGAGTAAGTAGGTGAGTAGAAATGTAGACATATACATAGATAGATACAGCTAGAAAGTGTGACATAGAGATAGATTAATAGTTAGATAAATAAATAAATACATACATAAATAGATAGTAAATAGATACATAGATAGGCAGATAGAAAACGAAAGAGAGAGTCTGAAAGAGAAGAATTATTTATGTTTGTTTAGAAACTATCATTGGTCAGATACTTAGGAAAGAATGATTGGGATAAAGATAGGTATGATATTGATAAAAGTAGAATAAATCAATAAGGGGGCGTCGGTGGCCGCAACGGTTTAGGCATTGACACGGCGCTCATCACTGTAAAGTGAAGGTCCCGGGTTCGAATCCAGCGGCTCTGCATACTTACAAATGGGCTTTTTTCAAACACACACCGGCACCCTGAGGGTTTATAGGACCTCTGCTTTTGCGAACCTTCGTTAAAAAAATTAATAACATAAATTGACATTAATTATTAAGTGATATCAACATAAATTGATAGAAAAAGAACTATCGAAAAATAATTTGATAATGTATTATGTTGGTATTATATAATTAAGTAAAATAGTTGGAAGAAAAAAAAAATTTTTCACACAAAAGGGTAAGCGTAAAAAATATTATTATATTTTGTATTCAAACTAAGTAAATGGTTCATTTATTTAATTATTTTATGTGGAATATCTATGTAATATTTCACTTACATGAAGGTGCATTCTTCAAATTCACGTAAGTCTGAAGCTTAAATGTTACTTTCCAAGACTTCATCTTCAGTCCGCTATGAGTAAGGGTCAATATTGAACGAATCTCTATCGTAAAGATTTTTTAATCCAGCCTTTATAAAACTAAAAAACCCTCGGGAAATTAATTAAAGATTCTATTAAAAGTAGAATCTTAATAGTGTTTTATATTAATGAAACATGGTTCTGAAAAGATTATCAGACGCGGATTGTCCTAAACCTAAAATAAATTAGCGACATGAATTATTCATCGTTCACATTTTTTTTCAATCAATGTACCCTCCTGGCTGCCCGGTTTAGACCTCCCCTTAGTTAATAAATCGGTTTATTACTGTTCGACCCCCAAGGCCCGCTTGCCCTCCGGTCCGTTAAATTGACAAAATGTTAACGACTCAGATAAGGCGGGTCCCTGGGGAAGGAAGAGAACTGCCCCGGGGCCGAGAAGACATATGGTACGAACGCGGCTAAAAAATCGACATGTCATCGAGTGACTGGATTGACCTATGTTTTATCGCCTCATCCCCAGGTCAAATGGTCGGACCGGACTGGACATCAATACTGGAAAGAGGGAGCCAATGAGTGGAAAACAATCGTCTTGTGCCCTTCAGGCCACTCCCTGTCCTACCGACACTCTCTATTTCCACTACTCATTAGATTACTCTTCTTCCTCTCCCTCCGGTCCGATATTGAGATTTACTCGAGGCAAGAGGATATAATTTTCGGATTGACACTTTTATTTGGGCTCAGAGGTGGACATATATTATTTAACTCGGGGCAATTCCGTTAATTGAAGAATTTTCGTCACAAGGCGTCCCTCTTTCCCCTGGGTTTATTTTCAGAGAGTGACTCCACTTCTCGTCTTAATTCGGCACGTAAACAAATAACTTCTACCGACAAATAACAAGCTTGACCCCCCTTGGGAATTTTTTCCTCCTCTACATTCAGCCAATACGTTTCAATTTTCTAAGTGTTAGAACCGTGCCCATATATTGAACAACGTTCCTTAATTACATTACTATTTAATTAATAAACCACTATTTTTTGCAAAATAGAAGTAAAATGTCACATACATCTATTACATATTTTATAAATTATAATTACATAGTGTTTTTTTTTAATATTTAAATAAAATCCACAACCAAGATGTTCAGTATAGGTAAAGTTAGTGTTCTATTGGTCCTGTGGATCTGACTACCTGCCTGGTGTCTTTTTATGGTGTATTTTTACTGTATCTATGGTATATTCTTCACATGTAAATGAGCCTCTGTTACGCCACATTCCATTTTTGTTTTTCTAGCCTCTATTTTACTACTATGTAAATAAAAATAATTTAAAAAAACTCACATTACATATATCACTATTGTTTCTATTTCTTATATATTTCTTATACACAATTTGTACATATGTTGTAAAAGAGAGAGAGAGAGAGAGAGAGAGAGAGAGAGAGAGAGAGAGAGAGAAGAGAGATTGAAAAAGATTCCACACCTCATCTTCCATTCGGCGTTTTATAGACACTAGACAGCCTCCGAGAAGGTGGGCAATCACAGTGGAATCGGTGTTTATAGCTGTCTTCAATTGTTTCCGCAGAAAACCTAAAGAATGAGGTATTGCAGGTTCAGGTTTGTTCAATCACAAAACTTTAATTCAGATGAGAGATTGTGAAGGAACTGCTCCGTATATTGATGAAATATTCCATATTAATTTTCCTTACGAGTATAGATATTCATCTAATCCTATTGAAAAATGAGTGTTAGACTAGCATGGATTACTTTAAAATAATTAGCACTAATAATTAATCAATTTGTTTACATTTGAAAAAATGTGTAATGGTATGTTGTATTTACTTACTACAAAAAATCATGATAAAAGTTGTTTCTCATCTCAGGCACCTATGTTTTTAATAATAAATTCTTAATGTCGATTACGTTACCAAAAACATGCACAATAATCAACTACTTACTTCCCGAATTAAAACGATTTAAAAACGTCGTACTATACAAGGTACGTCCATTTCCAAAATTAATATAGATAAATAGTAGAACGAAAAACATAAAACGAAGGAGAAAGAGAGAATGCGAACAAGGAGTTGGTAAATAGGTAGGAATAAAAATAAATATAAAAGAGGATTGGAATGAGAGATGAGTTGAAGGAGAAAGGAAGAGAGGGTGAGGGAGTGAGTGGAAGAGTATAAACGAGAGTAAGTAGGTGAGTAGAAATGTAGATATATACATAGATACAGCTAGAAAGTGTGATATAGAGATAGATTAATAGATAGATAAATAAATAAATACATACATAAATAGACAGTTAAATAGATAGATAGACAGATAGAAAATTAAAGAGAAAGTCTGAAAAAGAAGAAATATTATGTTTGTTTAGAAACTATCATTGGTCAGATACTTAGGAAAGAATGATTGGGATAAAAATAGGTATGATATCCATCAAAACATTGCTCCAATACCGTTCCTCACAGTATTGTGCAGAAAATAGGAAAATCAATATATGTGCAATAAAGAAATTGCCTCATGTTGTTTCATCGATGTAAAGAGAGCATTTGGTCTAATATAAATCGATTGAAACTGCTGCTGTTATTAAAAAAAACATAAAACTTAGGCTATACAATAAATACTAAAAACCATGCTAAATAGTCAAAAGATAAAACTAGAACATGAGCCAAAAAAGTTACAATAAAACCTCTGAGAGAGTGCCCCCAAGGGGATGTACTATCACCAACTTTATAGTCTGTTGAAGTAGGCGACCTTCTACTTAAGCCAACCGCAATGAGCTTTAACGTACAAAAGTACGCCAGATGGCGTAGTCGTGATAGATATGACGAGACATTAGTCGAATTAGTGGAAAAAAGCGTTAAATATAATTCAGAAATGGTGCTGAGAATATGGTAATATAAATTCTAAATCCAAAGCATTAATAGTGCCATTCACTATGAAAAATCGGAAGGTAAATCTTATAGTTCTGACAGTGTAAAATTAAGAAATAAAGCATTTCAATAAAGCTACATGGCGTGAGCGTAGCTACTTTGGCAACCATCTTACGATTTTTTATGCTCTTCGTTATATATATTCCCAGACCAACATAATAATCACGAGTTCTACCAGTAGCTTTCGATCAAAGGTTACATGGAATAAACACTTTAAGAGACCCCAGGATAAAGGCACAATAGATACGCCAGAAATCGATGGTAGAACTTTAGGGCTAAGTCCTATGATATCCTTATAGCCATATCTTATATAGTTAGATCGATCACACATGCAAATTATTGGTAATATTGTCAAACAGCATCCGAGCCTATGCCAGCCAGTTCCATGACTCAATAAACAGCCCGACTCAAAGGTTCATGGGGCGACATCTCGCCATTCAAAATTTTGCAATCACCGATTAAGACTGGCCTATACCAAAGACCGACAGTTCGACATTGTCTAAGGTAGAGTTCTATCTGAGGGTGAATTAAAGTGTCATGGAGTCAATGGTTGTGAGTTCAACAATGCAGTCTTATATTCGGAGTACTAAGTTCAATTCAGCAGTGTGTTCAGTCACCGGATTCCGTAGCCTGAGTTGGGAGGTTAAGACCTCACGAGAAGTTCGTCATCAGAAGAGGGCTTCCAGCAATCCAACGCCTCCATGAACTACCACCCAGCTCGACAAGTTTCCTGCACAGAAAATCTGTGCCACAATACGGTGGCCAAAAATAATGTTTACAAAGGCAAAGGAACGACAGAATACTAGATTTTGAAAAACAGTTTAACGTAATGATTGAATAGAGAGCACAACATAAAGAAGGTAAGATAAATCGACCGTCTAGATATCACCAATTTGGGACCACATCTTTGATCATCAACAAATTGAAGAGAGAGCTCAATGGAAAGATAATGCTAAACGAAAAAAACTCGAGCTCTTCTGTGGTAAACTTATAACTCTATCACGGGAATTGTGCATAAAAGGCACTATAACCACCACGTAAACCTCGACACCACTAAAATTATTGCCAGTCATAGAAATATGAGAACAAGGAATAAACAAACATGAAAAAAACTCGAACTGCCTGAATATCCTAAAAAGACTGGAAATGGCTGCAACAATATTAGTACTACAAGGTAACCAGGCAGCTCTAAAGATTCTCCAAGAATTAGAAATCAATCCAAATTTGCCAGAAACTACCTGAATATCCCAAAAAGCCTTTGGATATGCAAATAACCTGACGCTAAGATGGTCCTGGTCCTACGTTTTTATGGAATTTTAAAATGATAGATATTCAATATATTCATATAGTAACCTCCTAAATTTGATTTTATTATAATTTATTTTTATGCCTATATTACATGAGTTACAAATATATATATCTTTATTTCATAAATTACTCTCAACTGGTGATTTATTTGTTGTAATATTTGACGGAGAAAATGTCTATTTTATTTGCAATTCACAAAGACGAAAATTTTCTTTTTCATCCATTTTTCTGTAAACAATCTCAGCAAAATTATAGAAAAAAATTAGAACACAAATTATACAAGATTACTTAATTTTCAATAAATATAAAAAACAATAAATCTTACAATAAATATTTTGCATTACCTATCTTTCACGTTAACGTGTGAAATGTAAATATTAGAGGTATCATGTCTCTTTGAAGATCATATAATAAAATTTAACTTTAACAAACAAAAACAAAAAAAGAACTAATCAGTGGTTTAATTCCGATATATCAAAATATACATAAATGTTTGATAAAAGTGATTTTTTCTCATAAATCCAAACAGAGATGGAAATATGTCAACGCGAGATTATCTCGAAAAACAAACTCAAATATCTAGAGAACATTTTCCAAAATTTTTTAATGGATTGATCGTAAGCCGGACGCTATCTAACAAGGAAAAGATGTCATTATAATTCAGAAGATTTCGATTGGCCAATCGCCCATGTCATTTCGTCACTTATCAAACGTAAATAGACGGATATTTGTTACATCCGTTATGGAAAATTAATGTACATTTTCAAAATTAAGAATCAATATAAAAGCATGCGTAGAATTTGTAATAAGGAATAAGTAGAACTTTTTCAATATAATATTTTTAGTAACCTATTATATTTAGTGGTCTATTGACTAAATTACTTCTTTCAATCAAACAACTTTTTTATGTAAGGTTTTGATTGAGATAAAAAAAGTCAGCGTCACGAGCGGGATTCGAACCCACGACCTTCGGCTAAATATACCGCCGCTCTACCATTTGAGCTATCTTGACTTCGAACCACTCGGGAACCAACTCCCCGTCTCAACCTACAACCTTTCAAATTTTCCCTCCTTTTTGCCATTTTTCAAATGTCGTGTAATCAGGATTCGATTCTCGGCGACATATGAAGTGGCCACGAGGAGCTGTTGGTGATGTTGTGCTTCGTTTTACTTATTGAATCCAATATTTAGTGGTCTATTGACCCAATTACGTCTTTCAATTAATTAATCTTTTTATGTAAGATTTTGGTTTACTCACATATTTTGGACATATAAAAAATACAATATATATTAACAAAATAACTTACAGACGAATGGAGATCAGCAAGAGCAAGATCAGGATCATAGACAACAAACTCCACTTTTTTTAACTTAATTTATTCAACTTATTTTTATTAAATTTGACTCGTGTAATCTAATAACTCGTAATCGCACTATTAAAAATATACTTTCACGTTGTTTCTGATATCTTGTTTTTAATTAAATATTATACTCCTTCTTCACTTTTTGTAAATGTTGGTTCTACTCACATATTTGTTGTTTACAACAAAACGGGTTCCAAGCATTAAACGCTCATCATCAGATTGAAAGAATTGTAGGAGTGAACCCGCCGATCCCCCGCCAACGCGACGTTCTAATGAAAGCTGGTTTTTCATTGCCTAAATCGGACAAATATTTCTGAATTAAATGACCAACTAAATCAAACCAAAAACAATTTAAATTTAAATACAACGGTGTTTCGACAAAGTCAACATAGGGAGGGAACTGGATTGGTTTGAGAAATATGAAATAACAAAATTCAGTATTTTCCATGAAAATGCATAAATAATGTAATAGATTTTGATCTACGTCCTATTTCAAACATGAAACTACATAATATTTGACATACAAATTGATCACGTATTTAAAATTATTGTATTACAGTATTTATTAGAATAATATTTGGTTGTTTTGTAATTCTCGTTTTTTGCACGTTCAAAATTGAGCGGTAATTTCTGTAATTTTTTCAGCCTGATGATGAGCGTTTAATGCTTGAAATCTGGATAGTTATAAAAAAAATCTGTGAGTGGAATAATCATTTATAATAAGAGAATCTACGTACACAACAACATTTCTACTTTACTGATGTATGTATTTTCAAGTCACCCTATGGTCCAAACGTGTTTACTTTTATATTCGCAGGTTGTAAATAAATTAAAATTTTTTGCACATTCTGAACGCCGAAAAGGGAGGAAATACAGCAAAATTAACCGGACCGACCCGTCCTTTTAACTATTGATCAGTACAATGAAGCTTTTATAAATAATTAACCTATTTCAGAATTAAAAGATTTGACTAAAAACGTTCTGGTTAACGTTAATATATTATTCACCGTTATAATGCCGATCCAAAGATGTTATATTCATTAATGATAACTAATAAAATTAAACTTGGAGTTTTTTTAAATTGTGCAGTTGGTAAAGTGATAAAATAAATTTAGAGGTTTTACTTTTTCGATTCGATTGGTTGATTTTTAAATACTGAATTTGAACGGTATATTAATAATAATTTGAAAAATGGTAGTATAGATTAGCAAGATATAATGAATGGACACATTAATGTAGTAAAACAAATTACAGCGATTCCCCCTCCGGTGATAATGACTCGATTTAAGTTTTAGACATAAATTCGCCTGAGGGCTGGAAGGAATCGGTAAAAAATGAAGTGTGAACGACATATGTCTGCACAGATTATTCCATTAGTAGGAATGCATATACGATTGGGGGTGTGTGATGACAACCATATGGACCCCAACTGCATAACTCTGATTGAATCTACATTTTTCCAGGGGGGACGAGCCGGTAGAAGTGGATTGACAGAGTAATGAAATATTTCACACCCTTGCCCTTCCATCCCTCGAGACCCTCATTGACTCACTCTTTTGTCAATACATTAAGTGATTATGAGCCCGTTGCCCATCAATCTATGTTGCCTCATATCTCAAGTGCTTCCGAGTGCCCCCTGTACACAGCTTCAAATCGTTCCTTCCTGTGTGTACGCTTTCGTTCAACAGATTTATGCTTGCAGATGCATCATCGTTTCTCCTTCCCCCCATTGACTAATGGTCAACGGGTTCAACAACCGTTGATACATTTTCAATAAACAGCTTTCTTTTTTCAAAAAACAACATCTTTAAAAAGTTTATATATGTTTCACATTTTTGTTTTCGACCAAATCTTACCTCAATTATAGTAAGTTTCAAGTTTAATTATACTTGGACTATTTGAATCAAAACAAATTTTGCATTACCTTTAATAAACCAATAAGAAAATTATCATTCCAGATTCCCACTGACAGCTTGTTCTTATACATTTTCATACGCAATGAATGTGACCTACAGTCATTTTTTCCAATTTTTTTTAACATATAATTATTAACCTACAGCCAATTGTCCACAATCAATCTTATTCTGTGTTTATTGTAAAATTTCTGTGACTACTGGTGTAGTTTGGTGATTTCAGATCATCCTGGTCCGCCACGTTGTTTAAAGAATATCAGTAATTTATGAATATATTTATTATTTAATGAATGAGAGAGAGAGGGAGAGAGAGAGAGAGAGAGAGAGAGAGAGAGAGAGGAGAGAGAGAGATTGATATCGCTTTATTTATATAATCTCTCAAGATTTGGCCTCGAGGACCACTCTTACATCTAAAGAGAAGTACAGATTTATTTTTACAATTGCTCTTTTAAAAGTACATAAAACAAAAATAATCCTTTGTTTTACACTTTGACCAAATCGTTGTATAATATTACATAATCTGTTTACATATTAACAAGAAGGCAAACGAAAAATAACATAACAATAAATAAAAAGATTAAATTTTGCTTTTCAAAGTAAAACATAAAATTTCTTCAGGACAAAGTAAAATAAGTGAACTTTCTTTTACAGGGTATTTACAACAACTTATTAACAGAGGGATATTAAAATGTCTGACAGTATTATGATTTTTTTAAGCAATAAATTTTAAGCATAGTTTTAAATTTAATTAACCTTAGTTTTTACATCTCTTATAAGAGTAATTAAATATACATAAACTTAGTTATTAAACTAACAATAGTAATTAACATAATAAAAATAAAAGAACATTTTTTCTTTAATTTTTCTGACAAAATCTTACACATACTTTGAATGTAGCAGAGTTTTTAATTGTTTTTTTTTAAACTTCCTATTTTATTACATTTCTGCATGCAGTTTGGGAGTTTAGAGAACGTTTTGGCACCTTTCACTATAAAAGAATTACTAAATGTTTTTATTCTGTTTTTGTACATATATATGCCTATCGTCATATCTTTTATTAGAGAGTGAGAGGGGGGGTTAGAAGGTAGAGGGAAAGAGTGAAAGAGAGTGACCGTAACAGTGAAGAAAGGAGATGGAGATAGAGCGAGAGTGAGAGAATGAATGAGTGGGAGGGAGAGAGAGAGAGAGAGAGAGAGAGAGAGAGAGAGAAGAAGAAAACGAAAAAAGCAGACGAAAATGTAAAAGGAAAATAAGGTCAGTATAAACAAAAACATAGAAATTGATAAATTATTAATAACTGAAAAGGATAGATAAAAAACGAAAGGTAGAGGATGAGTGCGATATATAGGAAGAGAGAGAGAGAGAGAGAGAGAGAGAGCGAGTAAGAGATGGTATGTCAGAAAGAAAAATGCTTTTAAAAACTGTATATGAACAAAGAGAAATGTTGAAATAGATACAGTAGATGGATAAAAAGAAAAAGAAAGTTATAATGCGAGTGAGCGCAACCTAGAAATTTCACAATTGATAGTGCGAAAAACATTGGAGCAAGTCAGTGAGAGAAAAGTGACGCAGAGAAATATAGAAATAGATATCCACACAAACACAGATTGCATAACACATAATTGTGCTTTGAGTTGTAGATTTATTATAACCTCAAAATATACGCTGTGAGGAAAAAAAAATTGGCCACTCTTAATATTGTTAATTATCTGTTAGACAATATTCCTTTGATAATCTTACAACAATATTTTATCTTTTTTAATGGACTAAAGGTAAATAAAATATTGATAAAATGTCCCAATTGTGTTTACAATTGGATTTGGAAAATTAGGTTTTTAATAGTCAAAATCCACTTTGTTGTTTTCTGTAAAGCTTCTTTCTAACGTTCGGTGGTTTGATGTTTTTAAGTAGTGCCATTTTTTATGTTTCAAATTTGTTCGATTTATGGTTTTAAATTATTTCGGTTAGCATCATAGTTGAAGTAGTTATGTGGCCAGAAGCTTAACATTCCAAAAACAACTGTCCGATAGGTCTTCCATCCCTACCAAGATACCGGAGGTGACTCAAGAATGCATGGATCAGGTCGCCATCGTGTCACATCTCAAGAGAGACGATCGTTTTGTTGTTTCGGTTGTACTCCGAAACAGACCGTTCTTTACATCAAGCAACAACTTCAACAAGTTAGAATTTTAATGTCAGTTTACACATTGTAAAGCGAAGACTTTCAGTAGCTGGATGCGATAAGGCCTACCACTTGTCCAGAACTTTTTACAACAGCTCACTTAAGTTTCGCAGGAAATCTCATTATTTGGTCTGAGCAAGATTGGATTAAAATTTTGTTTTCGGATAAGTCAAAATTTGGTTTGCGGTCTTATGACGGCCGGGAGAGGGTTTGGAGAAGAACAGGAGTACATATATATAATATATACCCGCAACATTTCCAGTTCGGAGAAACTATGGAAGTTGTGGTGTTGCGTTCTGGGCAGGCATTTCTATGAATTTTACTAACTGATGGGCGATACTTGAAGATATGTTATCAGAAGTTGTTCCTTATGTGCCACTAATTGGGGACGGTTTTATTATTATGCAAGGCCCTCACAACTAGTATCGTTGGTGACAATTTGGAACAGGTTTCATTTCGATGTTTGGAGTTGCCAGCAAAACCCTATCAAACTCCTTTGGGATGAGTTGTCAAAGAGGTTAAAAAGTGATGACACAGCATTACGTTCAAAACCTCATAAAAACGATGCCACGTCGGATGTAAGCGGTGGAAATACTCCGTACTGAATTAAATATTATTTTCATTGTTTCCGTAGAAACATTTTTTTGTTAAAATTGTTTTATTCAATTTAATTTTTTATTTTGCTGTCTGCTATATTTTTCTTTATCCAGTAAACGACCAAAAATAAAAATTATAACTATTGCTAGTATTTACTAAAAATGACGAGAGTGTCCAATTTTTTTGCCTTCCAGTGTACTTTAATTATAAATATTTTTATGATGAAAAGTTGCTAGCCATTTTTAGTTTGTACACTAGCCGTTTTTATAATATTTTTCTCGACATCTTTAGTAGGACGTTTTCTATTGATATGGAATGCAGTGAAATTAATACAAGAGAGTAGAGAACTAATCAAAAACACCGAAGTGATTTATGATAAACAAATGTTTCGATGTTGTTTGAATCAGTTATCGGCTTGTTCTTTATTCATAACCGATCGACTCCGAATATTATGAGTCAGCTAATGGGTCTATGATTGAGAGTGGACGTGGAAGCGATTTACCCTCTGTCGCCCCGCGACACCCTCGATCTCCTTTCATGGCATTATCATTTTAATTCCTTTTCCCTTCCCCCTCACTCATCTGGCAGGATTATTCCTGTCTTTTCACGCCTTTACAAAAGAAATTGAATCCGATTATAACGCGGGGAGGTTTTTTTTAATAACACTGGGGATTAACAAAAGGTTTTTATCAATTCTTGAGGAAACAAGACTTGGGACGGCTTAGGGGCCCCACTTGGAGGTGATAAGGGATACAATTAAATATATCTGAGTCGTTAATTTCAATCCCCCATCCTCGGCTTCTTTTCCAGAGTTTTTGTCGCTCCCAATTGGAAGTGAACGGAGAGGAAATTGAAATTGATGGCCCGTTCGGATTCTGTCTGTTCATCCACGGTAATAACAATTAAATTAATTTGTTGACGAATGGGTACGAGCGGGGTCGAATCTGTAAATTCGGTTTAGATAAAGGCTCATTCCTGCTAGTGACATTACCAATTCGAAACGAAAACACAATTTTATTGCGTTACGCACCTAACGAATCAATTTGAACCTTTACTCAATTTAGACAAACAAACCTTTGACGTTTAATTCGTTTTCACGCCAATCGGGCACGCAATTTCACATGCAAAGCTTTTCTCGATTGGCACGTTCTTATACGGTCTTCTGATAAGGGAATCGGCTACTGGGATTTATTTTCCAACTTCCCAATTTAAAAAAATACAATTTAAAATAATTTTCCTACTCAACCATAATAAGTTGGGATAATTATTTAATTAGAGATTATAAAAATAATGATACAAAGTGGGCACTATAGTAACTGTTGGAAATATTGGATGCCAAAAATATATATTATTTTATTTTTCACACTCTACATTATTAATTTTTTAATCAATCAGAACTGCACAATTTTACTAAAAATATTAACGATTTACTATGTTACATTTATATTATAAAAAATAAATAGAAACAAATTGTGTAAACCGACCCCTTTGTTTTTGCTCGAAAAAATTGCCAACTTTGGAAATGCCTATTTTCTCAGCCTTTTCCTGAGCTAGGTCTCATTTTTTAGAAATTTTACGCTGAACAACATGGCTTTTTAAAATGATTTCTTAGCTTCAGTCATTCATCAGTAAATTCAAAAAATCGGGAACGTGTTAATTTTTGCAGTTTTTACGAAAACTTCAAATGAGGCTGTGGAACCATGAAATCGTCTGGAGCGGCGCCCTATAGCAATTGATAGGAAATTTTGATAAGCTTTCAATTGGTCACCTTCCACATTGCTCAATTTCTTAACCGTTTTCCAGTTATTCACGATTTCTGGGCAACAAACGTGGGTTTTTATCTGGTTGGAACCGTCGTAAACAATTGCAGAATATTTATATAAACAAAAATAATTGAAGATTACTCTATTCCAAATTTTATTTTTTAAATAAAGATATACAAATTAACTTTTAGACAGCAACCAAGACAAAATATATTAATGGCAGTTTGTTCATTTAAATAAACATAAAACAGTAGAACATTTTATGATTGGTTAAGTTAAAAGAAGTGATTTTAAATAGAAATATTTTTGAGTCATTTCTTATGTTGATACACTCCATTCTGTAGAGGTAGGCAAAAAAAACGCTTTCATAAAAAGGAGTCATTATTTATTTTTTTAAATTTTTAACAACCTCCAGAATAAAATAATAACAACAATAGTATCAATATATTATAATACAGTTTTTTATGAATTTTTGGTTCATTTTAACTAATAATTTATCAATAAATTCAGAAAAAACAATCATTGTTTCATCTTGATTGCACAGTGAAGAGTTAACAAAAAACAACTTTTATACAATCGTAGAAAAAAAACTATAAAATATTAATATAAAAATAAAGACTTCGTAAGCTTTTCCAACTTTTTATTTTGGTTGGAAATGCTTACAAAGTTTTTATAATCCAGATTCTCATCCATATCTATCTAATATACGAAAAGAACAAGAAAGAAAGAGAAAGAGAGAGAGAGAGAGAGTGAGAGGAAACAAATAGAACGGTAAATAAATATGAATTTAGATGAATAGATTGTTTTGTAGATATATAAGTATATAAAGAAAAATTGAAATACAAAAAGTGACTGATAGAGAGAGGGCGAAAGAGTGAGAGAAAAAAGATGAACAAAAGAAAGAATGAGAATGAGTGTACACACAACTTATATAAATTAGAGCTAAATAATTGAAAACATAGTACTGAGACATAAAAGATAGGAAAAGAGAGAGAGAGAGAGAGAGAGAGAGAGAGAGAGAGAGAGAGAGAGAGAGAGAGAGCTGTTAAAACAGATACATGGATCAATAAATATATATTTAGATGAATAGGGTGTTTTGTAAATAGATATATCTTAGAAAAGAAGAAATAAAAATTAAACCTTTCAATTCTTTATTTGTATCACATATATTTTTTTAAGTTTTTGGTTGTATATTATTAATATGAGTACAATTTAGTAGCAAAGTAGAAAGACCCGTTTTCCTTAAACCACGCCACTTCTTTTGTTTCATTCGTCCATTTTCGAAGCAGTCCGAGCATAGTTTTATCGGTATATTTCCTCCGCATTTATGTCGTTAAAAATCCAATTTAAAAGGAAGAGGGAAGAAACCAATGACTCAGTTATGAAGCGCCCTGTTCAAAGATGGCTACCCATAAAACTCTGGAGGCCCTCTATCCATATTAATGAAGACCCTAGGCGGAGCATTACCCCAGGCCTGGGCTTTATAGCTGGTTTATACCCGCCAGAGATATATTGGCCAATTCACGGCTTTAATATCACAGTATGCGGACCGCGTGTGGCCTGGAACGTCTTGGTGGAATTCGCAAACATTTCCCTGATATGGCGACATAATCCAGATATCATAATTTAGCTCGTAAATCTCGTTTTGTACAATTCTGTATTGATACATTTCACTTTTTCATATTATATCTCTTGTTTTGCAGACACAAATGAGTATATCATGTGATAACTATTAAACTAGCTTTTATTATAGTTTAAAAAAATCATTGATATGGAAAGAGAAGTGAATCTAATTGAATATTTAAAAAACACAACAAAATCTATGGAGATATTGCCAAAAATATTTTGATTTTATGTATATTTAAATATTACAACAGTCTCCCACAACATTAAATCATTTATCGGATTTTTCCTTTATATAAACTTTCTGATTCTAAAAAATTTGATTGGATTAAATAAGTTTTTTCAACGTAAACACTGAGTTGTTCCATTGAAAAAGAATAAGATACAAAGGAATGGGAATGAGAATTTTAAAAATTGCTCATGAAAGTCAACGTTAGAGAATGAGTGATAGATAAATAGATAGAGAGAAAAAAGAAAGTGTGTGTGTGTGCGTGTATGTGTGTGTGAGCAAGAGAGAGAGAGAGAGAGAGAGAGATAGTTACAAATATATAGCTGGATAAATAAACATATACTTAGATGAATAGGTTGTTTTGAATAGTAAGACGGAAAAGAAGAAAAAGAGAGAGAAACTAGTTTCAAAAAAGTATATAATTAAATAGACATATGTAAACATATTACAAGGAAGAAACTGGCTGTGAGTATCTAAAACTCCATTCTTACATGAAATATCTAAAAATAATGCTCACTACTTGAATAACTTAGAAAGAGAAACAGAAAAGATAGATAGATAGAGAAAGAGAGAGAAATGTACAGAGAGACAGACAGATAAAGAGAGATAGGTAGAAAAAAGAAAATGAGCGATAGGGAGAAATAGGGAGAACGTGAGAGAGAGAGAAAGAGAGAAAGAGAAAGTGAGAGAGAGAATATCACTTAGATAGAAAAGTTTATTATTATTTCGACAGAAATGTATAGTCTATATCTCTGAAATTAATTGGATGAAATACACACAAATGTATGACTAAAACGATCGTAATATAATTTAATCTCAACAAATACAATACTAAAAATAAATGTAAATTTTTTTTACAGCAAATGAATAAACGCATTTTCATGACAATTTTGGTGTCTATTAAAAAATTTACGACAAAGTTTTAAGCACATTGGCCCATCTTCAGCAGAAGAAAGTTGTTTCCAATTCTAGTCTCCATACATCGGATGACATTAAATAAACTGTAACTTCATTTTACTACTGTCTAGAACCGAAATACAAACATAATCATGTAGGAATTATATTATTTATCCTTGAATATTTTTCTATCACCAATTAAGCTCAATTTTTTAAATAAAATCAGATATTATAGATTAATAAATTTTTATAATTCATTTCTCTTATGTATACAACCAGTCTAACGCTTTCCAGAAAATTCCATCCAGCTATCTATTTAACAATTAGTTTTTGACTTAAATTTTTGTAGTCAGTTTCAAAAAGAGGCGATGTGGTTGAACGTGGGGCGAAAATAAAACCGCAGCCCTCACCGCCATTATGGCTCCCTCTGCACTTTAGCATCCCTCTTGAAGGCCGTTTTCGCGCCCAATATCGCTACGGAAAACCAATTGAATTATTAAGTTAGATTTCCCTTGCAGATGAGAGTGTAGTTGGGAGTATTAAATAATGTAGACCGGCGGATGTTCTCTCGGCCTATATGCATGAGAAAGGGGGATTTGAATATGTCAATAGTGGCGGTTAACAATATCCCTGGCAATTTCCATGTCCTCCGAGTAATTTGTGCACAGCATTAAACTTGCAAGCTGCCCCTCTTCTAACTACGAGCCGGTGTTTATGTACTATCAAACTACTATTGATGGTGAACGTTGTTCTTTTCATTGTTTTACTCGGCACTGTACAAATTGTTACACCCAATGTTTTTTTTCCCTCCATTTGTTCCACGAGGATTTGAATTTTGATTAGACGATGGCAAGCAAGCCGTGGGTTTTAGCATTTTTGGCAAGAATCTCAACCTCCAACACGTGTTGTACCCATTGTTATTGATATTTTATCTTATCTCGACTAATAAAAAATCAGTGTGAAAATGTTTAAAAAACATCGTTTTAGTTATCTATTATTTTATATCGAGTAAACAGAAGATTATTGAGAAACAAATAGGGTGAGACTGAACTCTGATCTTATAAAAACTCGATGGCAACGAAGGTAAAACCTCAAGATGTAACCAAGAGTGTCAACAACATAAGAATATGCAAATTTTGGTTTCAATAAAAACGAATATTTACGACGCATTTTGATATTTTCATAAATTTTGATAATATCAACAAATAGCTAAATTTACTTGCACTTTGACATAAATAATATTTAAATTCACTAATTTCGTGGTCCGCTTGATCAATTAAATCATTACAATTAATTAAGGTTTTTAGTCGAGAATCCAAACCGATTACACTACATTTGAAAAATGGCAAAAAGGAGGGAAAACTTATAAGGTGGGGTTGAGGTGGGAAGTTGATGTCCGAGTGGATCGAGGTCACGATAGCTCAAGTGGTAGAGCAGCGGCGTATCTAGCCGAAGATCGTGGGTTCGTATCCCGCTCGTGCCATTAGTTTTTTCATCTCAACTAAAAACCTTAATTAATTGTAATAAATAATATTCCTAGCTATTATTATTTAAGCGAAATATCGGGGTAAGACTTAAATAACTTACAGGTTGAAAATCCACATCTAATTACTAAGTTAGTTGATAATTTAAAACATTAAAATTCATAAGCACATTGCTCGTTACGAGAGGAAAAACGATTCTAGATTTTCAACAGATTTTCTCTGTTACCTGTGCATCCCAATTGAGGTCCTTTACAAGATCTATTGAATCTTTTCAGTACAACGGATAGCCGTTTTGCTGGCACAAAACTATAAAACTGAAAAGTTGAAAAAACTTCAAAGAAATTTAAAAAATGACCACGCTATTGTAAAATTCTGTAGAGATTGGAGCATCTGATATAAACTCCTTATTATATGGTATGTCTGGCAGGAATTATCGTATATCGTGGAAAAATCCTGGTGTTAAGGAAAAAATAGGAATTATTTCGAACTGATGACAGAATTTTTTTTTATTAAAGAAACAACTGAATATTGAATACTAAATATTTTTTTTTAACGAGAGTATTTAAACACATTATGTATGTCACATTATGTACCACAGTATGGTATGTCGGGTTCGAATGCAGGGCCGCTGGATTGGAACCCGGGATCTTATCCATACAGTTATGAGCGCCGTGTCAACGCTTTAACCGTTACGGCTACGGACGCCCCAATACTAAAAAAGAAAATTGAAATAAAGTTTGAATTAAATGAATGGAAACAGCTCATGGGTTTGAAGATGACGGATTGTTATTTCTTTATCGGGAAAATAGATTACTTTTAGACAGACAGAACTACTATTAGACACAAATAATATAATGTGATTGCAGCCAAAATATGCGAGCATTGTTTACTTTCTGCCTGAAATCCTTTACAACTGACCGCTGATTGAGGTGAGTTGTATACTTAGATACCAAACCGGCGCAAACCGGAAAAGGAGCATTTTTGGTTCCATCGTTTATACCATTTGTACTAGTAACATTCATATACAACGCAACACCAGTATTACCAACTGTACGAATAATGCAATTCTGTCTTCTTTCTCGAATTCTATTCCGGATTGAACGAGAAAAAAATTATTGATGTATTTACATTTCAAAACCGCCTTACTGTACATAAATAACAAAGATTTACTGACTTCCACTCAAGTCAGATTTTTAAACAACAGCCTGACGTGGAATCCAGACACAATATTTAAAAAACCAGAATGAAAGACGTTTAGGACTGTAAATAGTTAACTAACTTCATACATTACTGTGACATCTGGTTACATACGATATGGACTGTGAGGTTCCGTCAAGTAATCCGTTATCCAGCGCAACTATCATTCCAACCAAAAATCCTCAGACAAATTATCACCTCCTTACTAAGTCTTTAACCCTATTCTCACCATTGACCACAACAATACTTTTGTCAATAAAGTGGTCCGATCCCGCTTTTAAAAGTTCTACTCAAAGCTTTCGATCCATCATATTTCTACAGCCCAAGATATTTACAGCCAGTTTTACGTCCTGAGAGCCAGCTTCGTCGCCTTAGACGACAATGTCTTCGAGACATCCTCGCCTGTGTCCGTGAAAAAGTACGAATTTGTAATGCATTTTTGTATGTACAGGCTATTTTAAATAAATCAGTTTTTCGTGTAATATTAAATCTTTCCTTGCGCTTAGAACTTTGATTTTCTTAAGATATACGGTTTTTTATGAGTGGTTTGATCTACCATACTCTCGTAAAACTCTCGTAAATAAAAGAATGTATGGATGCTACAAAGTTCGACAACATCTAAGTTTTGTCACAGTGAGGTGAATTTTTGAAATTCCTAATAGATTTTCCAATGTTAGCTTTGCGCCAGCGAAACGGCTATCCGTTGGAACTTCGAAATATAGTGCTGCAAGTTTTCCATGTGCGTACATTCTTATCCCTTTCACTAAACAACGCTAGTATATTCGGGCTGCATTCACATTAGATTATATATATTATTTGTTGTAGTGGGTCTGACAGACTAAAATTCAACTCTTTTTCTGATAAATAAAAAACAATCCGTCATCATCAACATCCTTGGGCTGTATTCATTCATTTAAACGAGTCCTTATTTCATTTTTTATTTTGAGGATTCAGTTGTTACTTTAACAAAAAAAAGTCTGTCGTAAATTGGAGATAAAACTTTCCTTTTCCTTGAAGCATGTATTTTTCCATATTATATTTTTGGGGATTTATTGATCAAAAATGAATGTACTGTCAGCATCTAAGTTTTTGTCACAGCAAAGTGAATTTTTTAAATTCGTAAAAGATTTTCGACTATTAGGTTTGTGCCTAAAGCGCTACCAGTTGGACTGAAAAAGAACATTAAGGATCCATTCTTTAGTCAATTTAATGATGATGTTAAAAAATGAATAAGTAAGGAAGAAAAAATTAATTTGACAAGTTCGTTTTTTCTTAAAACAATTTAATTTTGTACCTTGCTAGCGCATCGAATTAAAAAACCCGTTTATACGACACTAATATACAGAACTCAATATACAGACTACTTTCACCACAAAGGACTTATTCATGAGTGTTTTTAATCGATTATTCCATGTTTCTAATAAACAACATTTATCTGAATATGTACCTCCAATTTAATTATTGTTAATAATATTATTTAAATCATACCTTATAAGTTCTTTGGGGCAAGTTTTTCTAAAATTCCATTTTTTAAGAAGCAAAATAGTTCAACAGTGATAGGCTTACTTTACATTAATGAGATATCAATCACGACTAAAGAAACAGAATAACCGTTAGACCTCGCATTGAAATTTTCCTTATTGACAAATCGAGGAAAGCGCTGTGGTAAAGTAAAGAAACGAAAGAATTTAAAAAATCCTTCAAGCGATAATTATTTATCAAACTATTTTTATGATATATGATGATCAATTTGTTTTGAAGCAGGTCGCAAAAATTGTAAAATATGGTCTAATAAAAAGTGGAATCAGGTTAGCCATCTTTGTGAAATGTTTTATCGCCCTTCGATGGATCAATTTCATGGATGTGTAGGGGTAAGCGTTGAGCCTTAATTTACTGAACTTAAGGTTTCTGAGGAAGACCGCATAGAGGGTCGAAAGCTCGAACAAGTGGAAGCAATAAGGTCAATTTAAACCCGATCTCAACACCTCCAAGAAGTTTAGACATTCTTTATCTATTTAGTTAAAACTAGCTGTATGTATAATTTTGTCTGGTAAAATGTTTGTGTAAATTTGGTCTTCTCCAAAAACGCACTGACGGTTCTATTTGTAAACGACTTAACTACATGTTCATCACCTCGCAGACCGCACGAAAACATTCACAGTTTATCCAGTTGGTTAAAAAAAAAATAAAAACCAGTAATTAAAGGAAGTCTAAAATGATCGAGCTATTACATTAGTTTTGATATAAACTAAGTGCTCAAATAATAATTCATTTCTGTGACAACAAAGAGGTTGATACATTTACCAAGTTGCATACCACACACGTAAATCCATCAAACTGTGTGTTAAGTATGGTTCCTTGTTTCAATGTTGTTTTTCAGAACCCATGCATGGGAAAATGATCATCAAACGACCATCGCATAATCTAAAGGCAGAACTAATAAACTTAGGATATGTTAGGACCAGAATGATAGTAGGCCTGCTCCGGAAGCATACTTAGAGCAGCATAACGAAGCCTGTGAGGATGTTGCCAAGAAGAAGAAGCAGTGGCGGATCCAAGGGGGTGTAAAAGGGAATTCCCTGCAACCATGTGTAGATGTTATATGTTATAGTTATTAGTTTAGTCTTAATTAAGCAACGAGGCTTATATTTCAAGTTTATACAAACCTTGATCTGTTACCTCTGATAAACCTTCCCTAAATTAAATCAGTTTCCACTTGTCACGCTTGGGCTTTTTTATCTTCCTACTTCGATCACTCGATTTGATATGAAGAAAACTTTATGATGATGTTTAATTTTAGGATTTTTAGGTAGAATTTTTCAAACAATTGGCGGTCTTTAGCGGTCGCATTTTTGATCGCATACCAGTGAAATTTGGCAGGGTGGTAAAGAATCCTATAAGGACGGTTGGGATTGTTTTTCAGCCAAATCAACTGGGGGTCGCAGAGTTATAGACTATTAAAATAAAAAATTCATTCGAAAATTTTGGCATTTTTGCGTTCTCTCCCGCAAAACAGCTCGGTTTCACTCCTTTTTAGCCCCAACCCCCACTATTGGATTTTGGTATTTTTGGTACCGTTTTTAAGCTGGATTCTTCCTGTAACTTTTAAGCCCGGTTTGGCTCAAATGAAAGTAGTATTTTAAAAGTTATCATAATTTGAGAAAACCCCATTTTTAATCAGGATTTTTTCTCAAACCTAATTTCTTTCGTTTAAAAGCTCAAATTAATTTCTTGTTTATAATAAAATGAAACCGTAAGCGTTTTTTAATTTTTTGTTAACAAATATGCCCAGATTTTATTAAAAAAATATGGTTCCGTCTCCCATTGTTACCAAAAAGTAATAGTGATGTTACACGAAAAAATAATTAATTAAATAGGTTAAATAAAATTTCAAATTAAGTAGTTAACTAGTAAACCATTATTTTATGTTCATTATTTTCAGTGGTCTAGGAAAAAATGGCCCTATTCTAATTTAATTTAACGCCAGCTGGTAATAAGCAACAAAAATAGTTGACTAATTTTTTTATCGTATTGCAATATGTTTATGATGTTACATTTTGCATAAAATAATTAATAATATATACCCATTGTTTTAAAATTATTCTATAATTTTTAAAGTCGCAAATTTTTAGCACTGCTGGATTGATTCCGCACAAGAAAGACGTCTACCTCTCTCTTGTTACTACCGTGAGGTTTTTTTTTTTGTTCGTTTTTGTTTTGCGCTAAAAAATTAGATTGCAGACCATGAGTGTTTTCGTGATTAGACATGTCATTCTGGCTTTTCTGATTTCTGCCTCTAATCTTCTTATTCGATCTGTTGATGTGATAACCTATAAGTTGGCGATAGATTTTTTATATTCGTTAATGTTGGTGACCAAAAACAAAAAAAACATTGCAGACTACGACGGAAAAACATGTTAGAAACTTATGAAAATTATGTGCCCTTTTTAAAATTAAACTTTTCAAACATTTAAAATAAGTGATTGTTTTTCAGTTTTCCCTTTGAATGAGGAGAAAGTATTGCGTTCGGACGAAAAACGATGTGTAGAATTTTCTCTCAATTTGCACGTTTTTAGATGTGCAAAAAAATTGAAATTTTTACACCCCCCCCTTACACCAATTTGTTCAATTAACAAGTGGAAGGAATTGTGTTAATTTTATGTTAAACGAAAACGGGCTTTTTGTAAAGTTAAATTAAGCTGTTGGGACAATCTACCTTGGTTGCGTTTTAAGTACTGCGTGTTTGCCTTTGTGTGTGTGTTTGAGTGTGAGAGGGTACACAGTTAGGGGAAAGGTGAGAAGATAATGAGACGAAAACACCTAAATATCACTTGAAGCGTGCTTCAAGGCAATTCAGCCGGGGGTTTGCAAGTCAAAGGATATCAGTGAGATATTAATAGAAGGGTGCGTGTAATCCGCGCAGGGCGGCGATAAGGCGCTCATGGCAACGGGGGATCTGATATGCAAAACCGTGGGGGTTAAAAACATAACGGGGCCCCGCATGCATAAAAATGGCCGTTGCCGAGGATTGCCCTGATCCTATCTCACGGGCCGCCCCTGAAATATGTTTTGGCTGACAACGGGGAACTCGACGGCTTATCTCATAGCACCGGGATTACAGACAAGTGCCTGTGGGGGGGTGAGTGAAAATGGATTTGAGCGAAAGCTCCCAGGGCTATAGCTACCGGTAATCCCTCACTCCTAGTCCGATAACTTTAATGGATCCATCGGAAATATTACAAGATAAAAATTCGAATAAAAAGAGGTAACCTTGTTATGGCCTGAAGTCAACAAATGTTTATTAAAAACCAAATAATTTCTTTGATTGTCTATAAACCAACTCATAACTGAATTTTAATACTACATATCTTACAGAGCCGACGCCTTTTTAGATTTCTTTGTTTCTCAACAATATCTTTTTATACAGCCAAGATCTTATATAATTGAAATAGAGTCTATAGTACTGTTTATAATTAACGTTTATGTTTTATGGTTATGTTTATGGTTCGTCTATATCATGGTGAACGTCAACCTATTCTTACTGTTTTTCTATCATCGCATGTTTTTTAAGGTTTATATAGACATATCAGTAGATATGTATTTTTACGTTGACAATAATATGCCGGATTGTTTTAAATGAGGTAAGGTATATAATTAGTTACAAAAACCAAAAAACCCTTCCAGCAAATTAGGTGGGAAAAATGTATTTGGAAACAAAAACATAATTAGAATTAGTTTAACCACTCTGTCATATCAAATCCCACTTCCACCTATTGGTATACTTTCATGTCGAAACTTCCGGATATTTTAGATATATTTATTTTTTCCGGTCCAATATTCCCCTGATATACTGACATTCAAGCACATTTCTTCTGATCACAGTCCCATCTTACTTCTTACTTGTGCTAGACTCTCTACCTAGATTCTTTTTAAACAACTAATCGAGGTAACAATGGACTTAAAATATTACTAAAAAAACAAGACGAACTAGGTGTAGTCATTATTAAATTAACCACAACCATCAAAGGAATATTATGGACATGGACACTACCTACACTAGATTTCGTGAATAAATCATGGAAAGACAAATAAAAACAAAACAAAAAACTTTAAAGTTCAGTTTATTTTTCCGAAATTTTTTATCCAGATCTTCAAGCAGGATATCCGAATCAAGAAGGCTGGCCCTCTAGGAGTTAATCTTAGTGCATAAAATGTAGTTTTTCTCCTGGAGTGACATAAGATAATTTTTGACAGCGTTTATGACATATTTTGTTGCGAGAGGCGAAAGTTTGCAGTCCGCAACAAAAGTTTTTATTGCAACCAGAACTTGTAGATATGACATATGTGACTCCATGCTCGGAATCAGTTTTTTAAGCTCTGAAACGCTTTGAGAAGTACGATCTCTTACGTGACGCGGACCCCAACGCCAAAAAGGAAAGTGGATCCGTTTTTCAAAAAAAGAATATGGTCGGTGATCTTAAAGTAAACACAAAACAACTCGCGGGTAAGGCACCAACGTAAGAACCTGGACCCTTTCCGAGTAAGTAAGTCCTTGCACAAATTACTTTGAAAAATTTTCAATAAAACTTAAGAATAACAAAGCTCCGGTACGGAAAATAAGTTAATTGTATCCGGCAACTTTGGTTAAGTAAATTTCAAAACAAGATAAACCAAAGTCATTATCCACATATTGTAGACGTAATTAACAGTATTGTTCTGATCCCTGCCAGTCAATGGCCAGTATTGTGCCATTACGTATAATTTAAAAGCTTTCGAATTCTTATAAAGTTTTCTGTAGATCGATACAAAATTTTTTTATTTGGATTTATAGGCCCAAATCCGCACATGTACGTACATATATACATGTACAGAGCATATAAGCTTCTCATAGTGCACCGGCAGTTCCAGCTTTTTCTATCGACAGTAAACCGCCGGCAGATTCAGGTGTTTCAGAGAATCACCCACCCCGGGCGTGAGCAGTTCGGAGGCAGACCTCGGTCTTATCCATCCAGCCACCGAGGTTGAGTTCCAGGTGTTATCAACAGCTAAGTCACTTCAGCACCCAACGCATGCAGTTCCAAACCCACTCGTTCACGCTAATAAACACATTCACTCTCAACACAAACAAGGTATACACAATTTATTATTATTTTTTTTTTTAATGGGGCTTCAATCATCTAGGTCATTTCAGCCCCCAACTAAGTCTACATTCTATTTACCCTTTCAAACACTACATTCATACACATAAATCCATACAGTACAGTCATTCCGATTGGTCGGTGGAGTACTTGATATTCCTCCACCGACCTATACTTAAACTAATCTAGATTGGGGTCGAAGGAGTACTTTTATAAATATTCCGCCATCGACCCCAAACACATACTCTTTCGCTATCAACGTTCAGGGGGCGTGACGTTATATTTCACCCTCACCCCTCGCCATTCACGCTAATAAATACATGCACTCAGACCAAACTTATAGACACTATATACAATAGTATATACATTATATACAATAAAAAAAAAAACAATTTCCCCTAAAAAGCGGAACAGTGGACTTTGAAACTCGCTACCGTGCTAGAGAACTCTTCTTAAGTCCGGCGGCATGCCTACACGCTCTCTGTATGGAGCCAAGGCATGACACGTCTATTATGTGGGACACGTCGAGCAACCAACCTTTCTCTGCATAAGGGGCACCTGCGCGGGCTTTGGCCCAAAAGCAGGTGCTCATGTCAACCGCACAACTATTATTACTACAGACAATAGTGGTACGAGAGGAATCGGAACAGGTCGATGCCAACGTTATCACAGTTTTTGTGATTTTAACGAAAATTCGACGATATTTAGGAACTCGAAATCATTTTTGGTGGAAGAAATATATTTTGATTTTCCCAGAAATTTGTATTCAGGCGTTTTTTGGGGGGAAATAAACTAATATCAACTTTTTTTCAATAAAATAGAAATATTTCAACCACGCTACGTCACTAATACAACTAATGTGTTGTATTTCAATAGGCAACTGAAATTGCTGGCCCCTATGATTGATCATTTTTGTGTTTTTGCAACTAAGTCGAAAAAAATGTCAGGACGAAACAGCGTTGAAATTCGGTCTTCACACCCCAAAAACCTTTCTTGAAGAAACTTGTAAACTATGAATAGAATAGAATAAATTTTTATTTTTACATGTCCAATACAATACATACAATAATTTTAGAATATAGGGAAATTTTCCCTATGACTTTCTACTATTTACAACTAATTATTCAAAAATCGTGACCTGGACCAGACCGCATCTCACGATTTCGGAATAATTATCGATTAACGGTCACTAATCATCACACTATTTACAACTAAATTCCTACTATTCACAACTAAGTTTATTTACAAATTATTATAAGAAATTTCATAATAATTTGTGGGGAAAATTTATGTTCAAAAAACCACATACAGAGGGATGAAGTATGTATATACACATAAATAAATGCATATAAAAAGTGTACATGAGAAGCAAATAAATAAATATATAAATATTATTATAACTATGACATGTTTATAAACCAGGTACATTAAGTTTGATCATCTTATGTTTGCAATTTGCATTTGTTGGATATGCACCAATGGATCTGCAAATGGGATTTGAGGAGACGCATAAAGAATGGCTGACTTCATCATATGTTTCTTCCTCCATCCATTTCATGTTAGTCCGTTCATGTAGGTCTGTCAATTTGTAATATCTCGGAGAGGCATTGGCAAGCCGCAGAAAATTATTTTGGATTAGCTGTAGTTTTTTGAGATTTGTTTCACAGGTAAAATTCCATGCTGGGCATTATTAAAAACTTTATAAATTAGTAGTTTATTTTGTTGGCTCATGCCAGACTGCTTTCTGAGCATAGCCGCTTTCCCGTTGCCTACCATATTACTGGTATGAGCACCAAAATTCAATTTGGTATCAAGAGTGATCCCAAGGTACCTCACAGTTTTTAACCATTTAAAATACTTCCCTTCGAATAAACGTGTAAACTATGAAATACGTGCGCAACGAAGGTAGAAAACAAAATTTAAATTACTTAATAAAATAGTTTTATAATTTTTCATCTCAGCCAACCTTCACATAAAAATTATAAATCCATTTAAATAATTTCTTTGGTTAAATAGGACAAACTAAAATACACATTGGTTACTTACTAATTTCTTTCTAGGATCCTAGTGTCACGTTCTTAGCGTTCCCTTGTTAGTGAACCGTAGATAATAATAATTATTATTACAATTTTAAATTAAAATCTGGGATAAGAAAAATGTGTGTTCTGATATTTTATCGATGATGGAAAGTTAAGAAATCTGGGGATATAAATTACTGTGTTATTCTCTTCTCTTTATCAATCTCGGGTGAAAAAAATTCGCCCTATTATTTATATAATGTATATGTATGTGTAATGTCTACTATTTATATAATCTTTATGTAGTTAATAATATTTGTTGATTAAACCGTGTAGATTTAACGACCCTCGAAATCAATCGGATTTGTCGTACCGGCTGCAGTATAATCAGATAGCTGATTACATCTGCGAATAACGATTCTTGTAATTTATTCCTTAGTACATATTCCCAATTTTCGAATAAAAGCCCCCTTCATCTTCGAGCCAACTCTTGGCCGTAACCATTGACATGAATAGCAACGCCCCAAGCTCGCTTAACTGCCGAAAATAAATAATGCGTCCGGCATTATTACCGTCATGAAAAATTCAACGGGCCTAGAAATTCGGGATAATAAGGACGGCGGTGTTTCCGAGGCGCGTGTCATTTGTCCGATGTGACGCAAGGGGAAATGACGCTGGGGGTCGGAAGGGCTGTTTACAAAAGGTCCGTCGGAAAAAGCGGATATGTGGATTTATGGTTAGGATGTATTTCAGAGATAATAGCGATATCATCAAATGAGTAAGGAAGCGATTTCGACGAAGGAAGAAAAATTCACCATCTGCCTTGCCTTACGTATATATCGTTACCCCTCATTTTGATCTCAACGTTTTATTCTAGGAGTGATTTAGCATTTACCATTTCCTTACACATCAATAATCATATCAATATAGATGATTTGTGAAGAGAATTTTTTTTTCAAAATGCCAAGTTTGCCATGAGTCGAAAGATAAGACTAATCGAGTCTTTGATTCAAAATGCATCCTTTGATTGTATTTAGAAAAATTGTACCATGAAATGGGACAAGTGTTAGTTGAATGTTTGGAAGAAAGACAAATGAAATCACATAAAACTCTGCCCTGCTTAAGAAAAGATAAAGATCTAAACTGACCAGAAGATGAGAATAATAGGTTCGTGAATTCAACATCCATACTCAAGGATGGAACATAAATACATACGTAGTGATGGGCGTATGGGGATAGTCCATAAATCAACATAGGAAATGTATTAGTCAAATTTTATTAATGCGTATTTAAAAATAAAAACACATATAAATAAGAACATACATCTCTCCCTCCATCATTCACTTTTTGTCCAGCTCCTCATCACGCTTTTTTTTATTTCTCCATATCTTCAAGTATTTATTTCTCTCTCTCTCTCTCTCTCTCTCTCTCTCTCTTTCTCCCCTTTCTCTCACTCCCTCTTTCATTCTCCATTCACTCTCCATCTCGATCTTTTTCTCTTTATCTAACATCTAAATCTCTTTCCCTTTTATAGGTCTGTATTTTTTCTTACCTCCATTCACACTGTCTCTATCAGTTGCAACTTCTTTCTCTATCTGTCTCACAATCATTCTCTCTTTCGTTCCCCATCTCGCTCTTTTTCTCTCAACTATCATCTACTTCTCTTTCCTTAAAAGTCTGTGTTTGTTCTCACCTCACTGTCACTCTCTCTCTCTCTCTCTCTCTCTCTCTCTCTCTCTCTCTCCCTCTCTCTCTTCTCTCTCTCTCCCTCCCTCCTTCTTGCACTCTCATTCTCACTTCCGGTTTCCATTTTTTCTCCATCTTGCTCTTTTTTTCTTTATGTATTGATCTATCTTTCTTTCTCTGTTTAAATGAGTATCACTCTCTCACCAGCTATCCATCTCGCCTGCTCTAACCCCATTTTTCCATAGGACTCTTTTTCTATGTTTCCTTCTCTTCATCTATCTATCTATCTATCTTCCTTCTTATTTATGTATCTTTTTCTCATTTATTCTCTTTCTTCTATATTTTATTTTTATCCCCACTTGTAATTGTACATCTTTTTTATCTCTTTTTATGCCCATCTATATATTTTGTCTCTTTGTACCTATCCGAAAACAAAACAACGTATTCATCAAAAGACGTATTATTTATCTATCTATGTTTTTTATCTACTTTCCTCTCTTTCTCTCTCTCTCCCTCTCTCCTTCTCTCTCTCTCTCTCTCTCTATCTCTCTCTCTCTCTCATTCTTCTAACTCTCTAACTCACTCACACATTCACCTCCTGTATATAACTTCATTTATATAATTATGTATGGTCGTCTCAATCATTCACTTTCGTTATTTAACATCATTAAATAATTATGCACGAATTATACAAACACATAATTTTTGTAGGTGTGTTTATGGTCTTTATTGCCTCGCCTCGCCTTTTAACACCATTTATCCATAAGTGCGTTTGAAAAGAAAAAATGCAGAACTATGCTGTTTTTTAGTATCCATTATTTTATTCAATTGGTTTGGAACATCAAAATCATAGGTTTGATGATTAATATAAAACATTTTGGTGCACCACCGGAACATTTGATGCCAATAGAAACCTTAAGTGAACTCCTTCCACATTCCACTTAGGTGTTTGATTAGTTTGCCAATTTGCACGTTGCCAAAAATCGTGATACGATCGAATTGGGGGAGGCGGACGGCCTGGATTGGCGAAGCGCTATTAGCCGCTCTTCGTGTCATAACATCTGTAAACACCCCATCCCTTATCTGGGCGAGGACGGTTTAACAGGCGGATGATATAAAGCAGAAGGGGCCCTTTTCATCCTCCACCCCCATAACTCTCCGCAATGAAAAGATGGGGTGTAAAACATGCGGCCGACGGAACTCGTCCTTTTGTAGACGACACGCTCCGTCAAACGTCGACTTGTGCCACTATTGACTACAGCTTTCAAATAAGTCGTCAGACTAGGAGAGCCCAAAGATCCATTCTTAGTCTTGTACTTATTATAGATGTAAAACGTTATACAAATCTATAGAATTTTCCTTATAGAGTCACATTTATTTTATGGTCTGCAGGTTGACGTACCTGTAGTTTGGTTGTTTTCTAGCAACATTTAGATGGTTTTAATTTTAATTTTTTTAAAATAAAATATTATGTTTTGGACTGGGTTGAGACGAGTGAAGTAATGAAATGAGTATCTCGTTGAAAAAGGATGTGGTGACATCTGTACAAAAACTTCTTCAGGTTTTTGTTATTGAGATTTCACCGCGTGTGTGGTTCGTTTCATGTGGTCATTAGCCGTTGTGTAATTGATTTCCAAGTATTCTCATTGTCAATTATCTCCCACCGGTTCTCCGTCGGATATCATACTGGAAAAAGAGAATCGCCACCAAGAAGAATATTACCACGGGTTGGAATCCACTCTTCGAATGACTGTGTTCTCCGAACAATGGTCGGAATGGCCAGACGGAATCCCAAGATTGGCCCAACTTACAAATGTTACATAAATGTACAGCATTTCCATCAGTTCAACCGACAAGATATTTATATACTAACATTGTTCAAATATAAATAGCAAAAAAAATTTTTATTTAAGAGAAAACAGCTAAATATTAATGTGTTCATTATTCTATATGATATTTTGATTACTTCTATTGAAGTGTTTTGTATTTCTGTAATTGCTTTTATAAGTGAGTTTTTTTCAAACATGAGTTCATTAAAGCTGAACTATGAAGTTCATAATGATAAGGATAACCTTTCTCCCGTCTTCAAAACCCACTGACATCAGCATAGCCGAATTTACAAATATTTTGGAATTTATATAAACTTTGAGTCTTGATAGTGTAGCGAGTGTTTAGGACGGAACCATAAATCAGATTCAACTGTTCGACTATCTTATTCTAATGGAAAAACTCTCTATTGAAAATCAGTACCATTTTTTCGGAACCGTTTGACCAAATCTCATAATTTTTAGCATGCATATTTTCTAAGATAATTTGATTTAGTTTTTTTTTTATTTTGAAAATATTAGAAGTCTTTTCAGAGGATCTTCGGAAGAGGTCAAANCTCTGTTTTGACCTCTTCCGAAGATCCTCTGAAAAGACTTCTTGTATCCATCAGGTCGATAATCTAGTTCATCGTTACATTTGAAAATATCGTTTAACGCAAGAGTTATGATGATTTAAAGTTTCACATCACTGGCCGCAACGTTTAAGGCGAAAAGACTGCTACTCATCCCCCTTCACTACATGGCTAAGTTTTGTACCAAAAGTAAGTGACCTTGTGTCAACCGCGTATGGCCAATTCTGAGTCAGGTTAGGATGATCCTTCTTCTTAGGTTCACTATTTTTCGTGGTCCACTTGACCAATTAATATCATTCAAAGATAAAAAAAAGTTTGAGTTTATCTCATCTAAAACCCTTAATTAATTGAACTTCTTAGGTTTAGATTCTTTATGAGGTCATCCTGCTCTTGACTGAAAAGCTACTCGGACGACCCAGTTCACTGACGGTACCACCTTTTCTTTGTCATATTTTTTATTACTCGTTTAGGGTCAGCGCACATTAAGGTCTGAAGTGTGATACTGTTTTATTGCATATAGTAGGATAGATATCTCATTTTTGATGCCATTTCATGTTCATTGAGAATGAATGTATTTATGAGCGCGGTTGTGTAATGCATGAAGGCCGATGGGGTGGAATTGAATATCCGATCTACCCTCAATGACATTGGTTAAATAGAATGTGTAGAGTAGTGAAGGAAGAATATCAAGGATTCCATTTAAGAGTGAGTGTGTGCATGGTTAGATCTAAAACCTGATGTGTTAGGGGCTGAAAGAGGCGGGATGGATTACTAAGGTCTGACTGCCAAAACCCGAAATGGGTGAACAAAAGTTCGACTTTGTTCGTACGTGTCTGCCATATGAGTCCAGAGTTGATCTTATATAAATCCATCAAGCAAAACAGTTATGGGTGTGACCTTTTAACGCATTCCAAATTTCATATTTCAACATATTATTTTCTCTACTTTCAGGGATTAGAATTTTATTTTTTGATTGTAATGAAACGCACAAAAAAGGATTTTATATTTTTTTTTTAATTTATGAAAAGGAATTTTTGTGTTTTACCTTTTACCAGTGATTTCCTGAATAAGCATTCTATAGTGCAGGTTCAACATTTTCATATACTTTAATGTCAACTTTAAAGTGAAGTTAATAAAATTTATATTAGTTTTGAGAGGATCATGCTGTTTTACATGAAGATATTAAATTTCTCACAGCTTGGAACCAAAGAATGCAGAGTTCGAGACAATGGACAGACAAGAAGTTCAACCTTTGCTTCCAGTAATTTGCATTTACCTTGTCATCTGATTCCCTTCGTTTTTCCCAGCGTCAAATTGCATTGACCAAAATATGTGGTTTATTTTCCTCTTCTTTCTTCTTGGTTGTTCGCTTGGTTTAAGATCTTTCCATGTGTTTTTTTTTCAGGAACTTACATACATTTCAAAATATCCTTTTATTATATCGATATCGATATCGAGGGCACCAGCCTCTCCTCTGCACTCTACATAGTAAAATTAACAAAGTTACACATTACGAACACATTTTTCCATATAATTTTAAGTAAAACATAGTTACATGGTTAAAAAGCTTAATGAGGAGATTGAACCAGGGTTCAATTTTGGAAAAATAGTAATATGATAAGTATTATAATGAATTCATATTTCATATTTAATGGTCTTATAAACAGTTACTAGGGTTCACAATGGGGGCAGGGCTATCACCCATTGTAGCAGGGATTTATTTAAATTAATTACTTTTTAATTTACTTAATAAAACTAAGGCTGGAGTACAAACGTTAAAAAATATATAGATTTCACCATTGTAATTGTACACAAAGAGGACATAGATAGATTTTAATAGTTCACATCCAAATTTAAATTTCACAGTGGAAAAAGAAAATAATAAAACATTACCGTTCCTAGACTTAAGAATAATGAGAAATTCCGAACAAAAATTAGCCTTTAGTGTGTATAAAAAACCTGAATGTTCTTATCGCATATTAAATTTTTACTCAATGCATCCAATGAACAAAAAATTAACGAAGAAAGAAATTTGGTTACAAAAATGCTTGAGCTAAGTGACATACCTTTTCACAAGTGTAATTTGAAAACAATTAAAAAAGTGTTAAGAATAAACAATTACCCTGAATATATAATTAATAGACCTACAGAAAAACGAAAGTAGTATATTATAATTGAATAATAACTGAAAAAGAAGAACAAACAAAAGATAAAAATGAAATAAATAATATAATACCAGAATATAAGGGAATTGTTTATGTTATAAATTACAATGCTCTTGCGAAAAGGTATACACTGAAAAAACGGTACAGTTTTTGTATAAATGAATTAACCAACGCAAAATAGATGTAAAAAATAAAAGCGTAAAAACTAGATTGGGACAACATGCCACCAAAACTGAACATTAAATTAATTTCGATGATGTTACGTTTCGAGGTAAAAAAAGAATGATGCCAAACTAATAAAACTAGAAAATATCTATGTAAATTTAGAAGGAAGTAATCTTAACATACAACAAGACAAAAATTAATTTGTAAACAATATAAAAACATTTTAAAAATGTATAAAACTGTGACAAAAATAATAGGTTTATAAAAAATAAGAATAATTAACTTAATAATGTAATGTAATCGGTTAAGAAAATTTCGTAAATGTGTAAAAATAAAAGTAATTAAGGTAAAATTAGATATAATTAATATTGGATATTATAATATGTATAGGTACTTAGCAGTACAACACTTGGAATTGAAAGAATACATCATAAATCAAAAAATAACGGTAACCAGTGTAATGGTATAACTCATAAGAACCTTTGAGTTTATGCTGTTCTAAAATTGAAACCGAGTAGGTGTCTGTTTAAGCATTTTTACCATGTAACTATGTTTTATTTAAAATTTTATGAAAAAATGGTTAGTAATATGTAACTTTGTTAAGTTTACTATGTAGACTGAAGAGGGGAGGTTGGTGCCCCCGAAATCGATATCGATATAATAAAAGGATATTTTGAAATGGTTGTAAGTTAAAAAGATCTTAAAATATGAAATTATTAGATATGTACGGGTAGAAAAATTCCTCAATGCAAACGGCTTTCTATTTGAAACATGTACATTCAACGTAACATACATGTAGAGTAATGAACAATTGCGTTTAATTAATTAAGGTTTTTAGTTGAGATAGAGATTATATATATATANCTTATTTTTTTTTGCCTCATGATCTTGCATATTAGCCATAGTACGAATTCTTGTGTGTTCAAATTGGGGGTTATCGGGAAAAAATGGACAGAGGCAACGGTGGGAATCGAACCCGTGACCTCGGCGTGAGAGTCTCTCATGCTAACCACTCGGCTACCGCGGTCCCCGATTATATTAATTGGTCAAGAGGACCACGAAATTAGTGAATTTAATTGCGTTTAATCTTTCATTTCAGTAAATTGTTTTTTTCGGTTAAATAAGAATGTGCTATATTTAGACATGTACTCACAACATGTGCTTTAATATAAATATGCCTTTTTCATTCTTGTAAGGTAGAGGTTATAGATATTTAGGTCCCAAATATTACGCCTTGGTATTTATGGCATTTATATTCGTATTGCGGTATGTAGCAATTTGGATTTTCTTATCCATTAATAATTTATAAATAATTCCTCAAAATGCATATTTACATAAGGTTACTCAACAGGTCTTATCGAAAATGGGGCAAAAGTATAAAATAAGGCCGAAGAAATGTTCAAATACTCTCCATTCTCCCCTCTTTCCAACCAGTTCCTGGATATTTTAAATTTTAAATTGCCCGATCTAGAGAACCGGAATTAGAGCTGCTTTTGTAGAATTGATAAAAAGGGAAGAGGCATCAAACGCATTATTATGTAAAGAGAGGCGGCAAAAATGACGGGGCGGCGAAAGGGGCGGGCGGTGCCATTCGCCTTTTTTTATGCAATTTAACCGACTCGACAGCTGGAACGGTAATTCCGGTCCCAGAGAGAGAATATCATGTAAATTCATGTCAAGGAAGTCCCTCCTCACAAATGTCAATTTTTACAGTTTCTCATTACCGAAGGAAAAAAGCTATGAATAAACTCGAGTGGATGGAAAACGGCGCCGTGGGCGGTTAATAAATAAAGAAAGACGATTATAGCCACTGCTTCCGATTCTGTTATTGATTACATTAATTATACTGTAAGGCCCTGACGACATTCACGATAAAAAGAGCCCGAGCTAAAGGGAATTTCATGAGCTTCAGTTAAATAATATGTTCTAAGTAATGCGCTTAATGTAAATTACTTTTAGTACACATCAAATGAAGTTAAAATGATTCATAAGCAAAATAAACATTCAGATCTTCTTAGTTTCTATCGGCCCATTTTCTTTGCCAAAATTCTAGAAAAACTTACTCTCCCAGATTATTAACTATAATTGAAAATGATAATATTGTTACCGATTATCTCTTTGGATTCCGCTGATTTCACTGGAGAATTGAACAGCGGCATCGTGTTGCTGACAATACCACGTCTTACCTTGACCAAAAGTTTTTACCATTCAAACTTAAACGTTCCTTACCTACCTACCTGCAATGTACTACTTTTTTTTATCCTACGTTCCTTCGTACCATTTCATCTACCATACTTTCCATTTCTTTCTACTGATCTACTACATTAACCTTTTTACTTTTTTACCAACACGCACCTACCAATTTATCTGTCAATTTCTTATCCACCCATCTACATACTTTATCTGAGTAACTTCTTTCCCATCTATGTACATTTCATACTCACCTTCTTGCATAATTATTTTACCTCTGCAACCAATTAACTACTTACTCGTGTACTTGTCTTTCTACTTTTTTCTTCCTATATCTCCCCATTTTTTCGTTTTAACCACTAACAAGTTTATTTTATTTACTTATCATCTACATGGTTACACTTACTTACAATACCTTGCTTACGTTTGTAATTACATTAGTTTGTATTAATCTTTATTTATTACCTTATTTTCGTTTATAACCACCTACCTACCGTCTAATCTACCTCCCTTTACAGGCAGAAAATTACATTTTTATGTTTCTTATCTTCTCCTTCATCTATTTATTTAGTTCTTGCTTATGTACCTACTAACCTTCTTCTATATGCCTACCTCACTTCTTTCTACTCTACCACTTATGACTCCATTTTTTACCTACTAAATATAATAAGGAGTTATTCCTAAGCTTTATTGTGTAAGGATCCTTACTCAGTTTAACACATTTCACTAAAAAGAAGAGACTTTAATGAAACTATTTTTTTATTATTATTATTTCAAAAATGTTACGCATGTGTCCAAGCTTTCTTGCATATAAAAATATTATGGCTAATTTTAGTAGTATTTTCATTAGGTATGTATTTCTGCCTTTGTTGTGCATATACACATGCAGTCGTACAGTAGTCGTCGACTTTTGTACTTAATAGGCAACCAATTCGTATTTGTTTAAAGCATTATTTGAAATTTTTAAATACGAATTTTCATAGACACCAATAGATAAAGTATATATATATATATATATATATATATATATATATATATATATATATATGTATGCACACACACATATTGAAAATGGCTCAAATTCAGTGGAATTACAACCCTTCGAAAGGGGAATTCGTCTTCTTTCAGTCTATGTCATCTCATCAGTTATAATTTAAAGAGTATATGGTTGGCCCAAAAGTCAATCGTAAAATGATCCATCCTTCCATGTACTCTACCTATGCACGACAAAACTTTTTATTTTGTCTTTTTTTGGTTAATAACCGAGTTTAGCATTTACAATATAAAAGAACAAAATCTCTGGGCCATTTTGCGTGTTTTTTTTGTTTTTTTTGTTAATTAATTTTATGTCTGAAGATTTGAAACGTGCCTGCGAGATAATGACATCCCGTCTTAGGCGATTCCGATAACAATCAGCTCGTTAAAATCAATAGCGTATAAACCGTAATGAAAACAGAAACAGATTGATCAGAGAGAGGATTCAACCCTAATGCCTACGTCAAAGCACACCGCAGTCTGATTACATTCCATAATTTAACAAGAGCTCAATCCGCAAACATTCCAAGGAATCGGAATCCAATTATTATTCAAGATCCCTTTGTTTTCATTATTAATGGGGTTTGTAATAAGTCAAACCCGGCTGGAAATATAGCGCCTCGGTCTACCTGGTTTGGACTACGTTTTTATCATTCTTAATTGGTAATGCGCACAAATAATTAAATTTAAATTCTTTCAGGAATCATAATGGATTATGAAATGAAATATCCCAATACAAAAATAACAATTTATGCCTTAGTTTTTCGTTCTCATATTTTTTATACTTTTCCTAGCCTCAAGAAATTGTTTGTAAATTTTTAATGTTAATCATATCAAAATATTCTTGATAAAGAAAGCATTAATGAACAATTAAGCTTTTGAAATTTTGATTTTATACAATTTTAGGAAATGTTTTTTATTGTATTTACTACCGGCGTATCTAGGTTTCCTTGAAGTAAATCTACATGACATTTTATTTCATGTCGGGCGTTAAAAACATTCGTCAGTCTGATATAACAGAAAATCCTTCAAATACTATTGCTGTTGTTAGAGAGAGAGTGAATGGGAGATAGAGAGAGAAAAAGTTTGATAGAGAGAAAGAGCTTATGAGAGAGAGAGAGAGAGAGAGAGAGAGAGAGAGAGAGAGAGAGAGAGAGAGAATGAAAGGAGGGAGAAAGTGGGAGAGGGTTTATCTCAACTAAAAACCTTAATTAATTGAAAGATATTAATTGGTCAAGCGGACCACGAAAACTAGTGAATTTAATAAGTTAAAAAGAAAGTATACCTTCACTAAAGCTCTCCGTGGCCGTTTCATTTGTCGCCGAGAATCAAATAAATTACACGACATTTGAAAAATAGCGAAAAGGAGGGAAAATTCAAAAGGTGCGGTTGAGATGGGGAGTTGATGTCCGAGCAGATCGAGGTCACGATAGCTCAAGTGGTAGAGTAGTGTCGTATCTAGCTGAAGATCGTGGGTTCGAATCCCGCTCGTGACACTGACTTTTTTATCTCAACTAAAAACCTTAATTAATTGAAAGATGTTAATTGGTCAAGCGGACCACGAAAACTAGTGAAAGCTAAGAGAGAGAGAAAGAGGGTGAGAGAGTGTGAAAGTGAAAATATTAAATAACTGAGAATGAGAAAGAAAGGTATACAGAAGAATATAATACAAAAGGAGGAAATGTGATATACATCAATAAAATATAAAGAAAGAAATAATGCCAAGAAAAGAATGAAAGAGAGTTAGGGGAGAGAGTGAATGAATAAGTGAGATTTTTTCTTTTCTTTTTTTTAATTTAAAAACAATATACTCCTACTCTAATTTAGTTTTGTATATTTAATTGTTTTTATCTACACTGTTGTTTTCAACCGCAACCAGCTTGACAGATAGACTCGTCAACCATCTGCTATTTTAACGTAATCATAGGACATAATATTATCCGGTCTATTAATCTATGAACAGGTTGTGTAGATATGTTTGACTTTTGTTTAGATTAAAAGTAAGATTATTTTCGGAGTTCGTTCATTTTTGACTCTCCTTGTCTGCCTATGGTTGTTCTGTATGTTGTTTTGTTTGTGTTAATCGTGTTCTTATTTCTCAGTTTGTAAAATCTGAAGGAGAAGTAGGTTCAACATGACGTTGTTTCACATGTATATTAAGAAATAATAAATAAGACATAACATTGCATACATTATGCTTTACGACTGGGATTCTTGTTCGTTGGCATGGGTTAATGTGAAGATATTTTGCCGAAGAAGAAGTACCTGGCGCTCAATATTTAAAAAAAAGCCTGAAAGGATTGATCGGCGTGCTTAATTGCATGGTTCTGTCAAAAAGATGACAAAACAGCGTTTGTATCTATTGTACTAGTGAGAGCAAGAAATGAAATTTCGGAAGATAACCTTGTAATTGCGGCCTCGTCAGAAAGGACCTCAGTGACCTGTCACTCTGAAGTCTCGCTGTCCGACACTCGTAAACTGAAGCTCCCTTTGGCTTCGCCAAAATATCAGACGGGGGGTTGTATCCGGAAGCAATAAACCATATTCAGAGCCAGCGAGTAAGGCAGAGAATCGATGTCAGAATCTGAGCCAGCATCAGGTGAAATGAATAGTCAGATACGGTGACCTCCAGTCACCCGAGGTGGGTCATTGTAGATCAGACGAGGGCTTCCAGCGATCCTCCACTTTCAAGACCTACGTCCCAGCCCGACAACATTCCTACCCCGCATGAAGACTGTACGCTAAGCGATGAAACTGATTTTAAGCCATGGTAGTCACCCTGAAAGTAGAGAATTTATTCAATTAATCCCTTTATCCCCATGAACGATCGCTTTACTTCGTATTTCTGGAAGATATTTCGGGGTCTCATTTTTTTAATCCTCACATTTGCTTGGTCATCTTTTTACGCGGCCAAACCACGACATGATATGCTGTTAAATCGCCAGACCAATCTCACAATCTATTGCCAATAGTAGAAATAATTTACGCAAATTCGCCTCACTACTTCCCAGCTTTGGTTAATTGTAAAGGAGTTCAATCTCACACTTCCCGTCAGCCAATGAATTCAAAATATCTTAATGGAAGCAAACTTCTGCCATACCCGCATTTTAGTTGCTAAATCAATTTATGGTGTAAATAGCCATTTAACTAGTTTTCAGTAATCAAAATAACGTTGCGAGAATTCTTCGACAAGACATCCCAAAAAGTGACTAGTGATGGAGGAACTGGCTGAAATATGCAGCCCATTACTAAGCATTACTATTATTTTTATTTGTTTTTTCATATTAAATTAATAAATGGAATAATTTTTGTTTAATTAATTTTAATTGCAACAATTAGGCGTATTAATACTACATTTTTCTCTCTTTCTCCAGCTGAGTTTCCATTTATTCTTACAACTCTCTCTTTGTCTTGTTGCTAACTTCTCTATACCCCAGGACTCTGTAAATTATATAAAATTAGAAAATACCAACACAAATACATAGAAACAAGGTAAAAACATCTGCGGGTTCCCTCTTACGATTCATGTCGAGAGATCGTAAATTCCTTCAACCAGATGATGAGCTACAAGCTTGAAATCCGGTTGTTGAAAACTAACTGTGAGTAAGAATTTTCTTTTTAAAAAGGCAAAAACACAATAGTCTAATTAGCATTCACACTACCTCAGATTACACGATATACCTCGGGGTAATGGGATAAACATTTCTATTCACGCTAATAAATTGCATTTATTCACCAGACTACATTCATACTATTCTAGAGGATTCAATATTCCTCGAGGTAATTTGGAATAAGCTACCTTTCACGCTAATAAATTACATCCACCCATTCATTCATTCTACCCCAGAGTACACGATATTCATTCAGATAATTGGGAATAAACCTTTCCATTAACGCTAATGTATTATATATACTCGGTTAACGCTAATGTATTATATATACTCGGCACAAATCGTTCACAGTACCCCGGAGTAGTGACCTGCGTGCGATACCAACCGATATGAGTAAAGCACCGAATATTTTCTTTAGATACCGACTACTTTTGGTATCGAATATTGTCATTCGATACAAGTACTGTATCTAATACTTTTTGTAGTATCGAAAAATATACTCAAATAGATTTTTCTTCAAGAGTTCAAGTAATGTGTGAATTGTTACCTACCGTTCGAAACTTACCTCTCATCAAACTGGGAATTGACTAGTTACTGTAAAGAGCGCTTACTAGCGGCCCATGTCAACAAAGTTAATCGAAATTTTTGATTGGTGGTTGGTAACTCTGCTGAAAATTCTGGTAACTCATAATTCTTTCCAGCGTCGCACCTCGCACTTTCAAGTTCAGTCCTTTCTTAAAAAATGTTTTTGTCTTCAGGTCCACCAATCATGTCTCCTCACACAAATAAAGGCATGAGGTTGTTTTACTAAGAAAACTGAATCGTCGGCATCTTATAAACTCTAGGGAATACAGTGGGAATACGTCTTATCTTTCCAAACATTTGAAAACCAAACACGCATTGTTCAATTTGCTCAAAACTCGATAACGATAAAATTGAAATATCAATTATGTTGAAATGTGTTGACAGCTTTTCCTTGTTCTTACCTACGTACCCATTGTATGAAAAAATACTTTAATTTTAATTTATGAATAAACGAAAAAGCACTCATATGAGTAAGTACTCGTTAGTATCGAATAATTTCTGTCGATACTTGAGTAGTATCGAATATTTGTTTCGACTACTGGTATCGATTATTTTCTGGTATCGCACGTCAGTACCCAAGAGTATTCATATTCCTGTGGTTAATTGGGGAAAAACCCTTCCATTCAGGCTAATAAATTACATTTTCTTACCAGACTACATTCATACTACTCCAGAGGACTCGATATTCCTCGAGATAATTTGGAATAAACCTCTTCATTCACGCTAATAAATTATATTCGAACATTCATTCACTCTACCCCAGATTACTCGATATTCCTCGGTGTAATTTGGAATAAGCTACCTTTCACGCTAAAAATTACACTCATACATTCATTCACACTACCGCAGAGTACTCGATATTCCTTGGGGTAATTGGGTATAAAACACCATTATCGCTAATTAACTACATTCATACACCAGATTACATTTATACTAATCGAGAGGACTCGATATTCCTCGGCGTAATTTGGAATGAGCTACCTTTCACGCTAATAAATTACATTACCCGTTCATTCATTCTTCCCCAGAGTACGCGATATTCTTTCATGAAATTGGGGATAAACCTTCCATTAACGATAATTAACTACATTCATACACCAGATTACATTCATACTAATCCAGAGGATTCGATATCCTCGGGGTACAACTATTTTAGAAAAAAATGCATGCGAATTGAAGGCGAAAAAATTTTGTTGAAAATTGTAAAGGGTGTTAATTATCCCACTCACTTTATCACCACTTTGTCACCAAACTCAAGCAGTAAACAAATAGTCGAGTTTTAGATATCCAAATCAGATTGTGTGTAAAGTAATCTTGATTTCGTACGATATTAATTTTACAGACCAAAAGAGCTACAACCCAGATCTGAAGCACAATCTCGCGTCAAATCTGTGGCAATGATGATTCAATGAAGGATTAGTTACAACAGCGAAATATGAACAGACCTGAGCTCGAAAGTCGAAACCCAGTGCATACGGGTCACCCACGCCAGGGTTTGCCCGAACGCGTGCATCCGGCTATGCAGTCAGACATACTTAACCGAATTATCTCATTTGCCAACTGTCGGAAAAAATGTTACGCGTTTGAGAAAACAATGGAATTGAAGTCGGAAACCTAGTTCCGTTTCCTTTCTTAATATTCCTCTGGCTGCAATTAGGAGAGCGTTTAGCCGAATGGGCTCGCGTGCTCAGATAAGGTAAACTCTCTACTCATTCTCTCGCAGTGCCCTCCTTCATTCCCGATTCCACTCCCACGGACGGTCAAAACACACTTTAACGCCACTGGCATGTGTTTATTATAAAGGCCACGTTTCTCTTCGGCTACGGGGAAAAATTAACATATTGACCCTTTTCCGGATATTTGCCGTTCACTCTTTCCACGCTCGGGGAAATCTTATCCTAAATGCATTTGCAATCACGAAAAGAAAAGGATTTCCACTTGTTACGATAACGTTTACAGTAACGACCTTCCTTGCTTAACCCCACTTTCATATAAGTTTTTTTGTTAGTTAGCATTTTCTCTAATTCCAACAATAGTGATCTCGTAAATGAAGCGTCTTAAGCTTTAGTGTTCCCACTTTAGTGTATAGTAAAAAAGCATTTCAGTTATGTATATAATTGGTAAACAATGACAGCCGGGACGTTATGAGACTTCGTTTTGTTTGCATAACTTGAACCCTCTTCAGGGCAAGTATTATTCTCAGTAAAATATAATATTTTACTAACTAGTAGGTACTAAATAACTAGTAAAAAAATCTTAACCATTAACAATAAAATGTACATAACAAGAGATATACTAACAATGTGCACCCTTTCATTTTGAAATCTATCTAGTATCTTTAAATTTACTAAAATTAGTTTTCGGCGAATATACATATAACACCCGGGTGTACTATAATTCAACAATTACACATACATCTCTTCAAAAATAAGCATCTAATGAATAAGCACATAAGTGATATATATAAAAAAGTGTTATATTATTCTCAACAAACTAGTACAATTAATTTAACTATTATTACTGACGTTTAACTCCATTAATTAGTACTATGGGAAAAGCTTTTTATTATCTCCTCTACTTTATGGATTTTCTTTTTCCACTTGGAATGCTACTTTCCACAGCTGTCTTCTAATAGTTAATCATTTTTAAAAAGGCTTGTAAATACAAAGTATTAGTTTTTTCTGAAAGAATGCCAAAAGCTCAAACAAAACAATAACAAAAATTAAAACAACAGTGGGCAAAAATACGTTTTTCTTTCAAACGTTTCATATTTTTCAGCTGTTCCGCCGTGTCTAAGGATATATCTCAACGTTTTGATTGAGGCTGACATGAAGCTTAATAAATAAACTAATGCAGAATCCATTAAAAACATCTCTCGTCCAACCCCTCAGTGAGACTGTTGCATGACAAGCAGTGAGTCGAAAACTCCGAACTTTTAGAAATAAAGGCTGGTGTTTCCAGGGAAGCGTACTTGGACCAATTCTGTTTCTGCTTTATACCTGTGACTTTTCAGCAACAGGCAACACAACTAAATCATTTTCGAATGGCACAGTCCAGTACAAACCAGATAACAAAATGTTTTTCCCAAGGATCGCATCTCCCAAATAATGAACATTTCTGTTTCCAGACGAGGTTTGGGTGTTCACAACACGTAACACCAACTAATAATGCGTCAGTTAATTAAGAAAAAGACTTTTAAACAGATCACAAATCGTGCTTCTTATTGTATAAATTTTAGCTAGGTTGTAGAGCGGCTTGACAGCTCTTAATGTTTGCACAGCGTTCTGTATGAAACAGTAAGTGATCTCGCACTGCCCAAAAGTGGTTCAAAATGATTGCTTCTGGGAATGAGTAGGATTGAAGTTGAACCGAAGTCTGGTAGACATTCTGTTTGAATGACGACGAATTGAGGTCAGCTATCGGGCTTTATTCGAGTCAAACATGTCAGGGTTACAGTGATTCAACGTAAGCTATGTAACCATTTTCTCTAGCTTACATCGACTTGGGAAGACGTGGGAGTTCAGCAAATGGGTACTTCATGCATTGGCCGGCTGTAACAACCTTCAGCGTCTAAACAATTGTCATTGCTTTCACGGCACAAAGCAGAGACGTTTTTTGACCTGGGGCTGGCTATATCATAGATACGTTTTTTTAGGGTTCGCAACAGCAGAGGTCATATAAACCCTCAGGGTGCCGGTGTTTTTGAAGTATGGCGGGTTTGAATGCAGGGCCGCTGGACAAAACTTGTATTGATTTTTGTTTCAACAACATCAAAAGTATGAAAAGATGCAAGCAATCTAATTGTTCTTGATGTCATTTTGTTTATTAAAAAACCTAGTGTTTGTAAATCTATCAAAATTTTGTTGGTATCATTTTCATTAGAAAAAACAAGTTAACACATAATTACTTATTACGGTGATATTAAAAATTGTTTAGACCAGTAATTTTAGACCTTTAGGAAAAACGATGAGGCTAGACATCTTTTCTTTCAATAACTATTTGTTTTATAGTAAAGTGGTTGTCGCATTGAAATAGAGACACCCAGTATAAACTAAAATTCAAAAGATTTAGTCTTAAAGCACATATGTAAATAATTATTTAAATAACACTAATAGTAGAGTTAGACGTAGATGTATTACCGGGGTGTGTATAATACTGCGCCCTTTAAGAGGTGTTGTATCTTCTGCGCTTAATGCACACCGGTGAGTCCTAGTTCTTCAAGGAACATGATTGATAGGCCGGTGACAGTGTTGAGTCTCTTCTACGGTTATATTGTACATCCCAAAACACTTCCTTCTGCGGGGAAGTGTATCACTACAGTTTGTTAGCAGATATGATTATGTTTCCTCGCCTTCTTTGCAGAATTTGCACTTGCAGTGTTGGATTATACCAATCTTCTTCAGATGTCCATTTAGTTTGCAGTGTCCTATTAATAATCCATCCTGGGATTGAATACGGAAGGAAACGAAAAGGATTAATAAAAAAAAGGAGTTTAAAGGCGTCTGAAAATAGGTAACGTATGAAGGGCAATTAAACGGTCAATTTTAAGAAATGGCGTAAACACGTACCTTTTGCGTCTATTGACTGTTAGCGCCTTCGTCTGACCAGCTGAAAGTTGTGTAAATAGATATGAAAATAGACGCCCAAATTCCGGAATTATCTCTTTTTTGTAAATCCTGACGCCCCATTATATGCCCATTTTATGTTCTCTAAACCCGGCCGGCACTAATACAAACAAAGTGTGGAAGTTTCATCGAAATTGATTCAGTAGTTTCGTTTTTATCATTAATACACATACGAACATTCAGATATGTACAGATTTATATTTAAGGAAAATTTTTATTTAGAAATCGTGAGATGCGGTCTGGTGTGATGTAGGTTTCAGGAAAACATTTTCTCTATCGTGCCAACGTTTCTTTATTGAGATCATCTTCAGGACCTGGGATTTACAAACATTGTTTGCATATAACAATTACATTTTGGATGTGAAAAAGTGAATTTATGTAATGCAAAATATATTTTTTTATATATTCAATCAAAGTATTTCTACTCACTCAAAGTGTTTGAGTAATTGTCTTCTGTGTAATTCTTGCGTGTCTTGTCAAGAGTGCCAGTGAGATTTTGATATTTGGTGTTTATATACGTTGGATTTTGAAAGGGTGGGGAAAGATGTCGGTATAGAAAAGAATTTTTGTATAAGGCGTCGGCTTCTTTGAGGTGAAAAGAGCCGACGAAGGGAAAAAAGTGTGTTGGCAATGGTTCGGTCAGATTATCCTTTCAGGATTATATAGAAAGGGATAAAATAGGAAATGGAAAAGTAAATTGTTGGGAAATTAGACTATGTGATAAATATTTGATTTGTGGAATGTAATGTGATGATATAGGTATGTTATCTGTATTGAATTTGATTAATGATATTGGTGTAGCTGCGACTGAGTTTACATGTATCTGTTCTGTAATTGATGCTGTGTTTATCTCTGTTGATATAAACCATTTCTAAGAAATTACGTTTATGTTTGTTTTGTTCTGTGTGTAATACTTTTGGATTTTTGAAGTCNTTGGCACGATAAAGAAAATGTTTTTCTGAAACCTACATCACACCAGACCGCATCTCACGATTTCTAAATAAATATCGATTAACGGTCACTAATCACCACACATTTAATGAAAACTTCAATCATCATTTTTTGTACCAGAAAATTCTTCATCTACATCATTAAAGAAAAAAAACTGGCTACGTTTATATAACCCGTCTTTTGCCAAATTTGTGTTGGTATACGGATTAATTTGTACCCTAATTTGAGAGAACAATGCCGTGGAAAGAGCTCGTACGCAATTTCAAAAAACGTACATACCGATAGCGTCTCTTATCCGACTCGTATCGCTTAGATCACATCTCTAAAAGGGGTGCGTGCGAGTAAACACTGTTAAACAAGCGAAGCCGCTTTAAATTATCTCGTCCCGGTGACGGCTGATTAGGGACACAACAACAAAAAGAAAGAGAATGGGCGTTTCACAAGAAAATAATTACAGATATAAATAGTTAACTGCAATCAGATTAGGGTGTCTAATGCAATGCCTAATTATCTCACACAATACTGATTTTTTATTTAAAAAGTAACCTTCTTAACATTGCTATCAGGTACAAATATATTGGAGACTTTATATTTTTTATTAAAAACAGGTAATTTTATTACTGTTGGAAACCAACAGAGTGGAGTTAATAAAACCATACATTATTGGTTTAGCAAGAAGTAGAGACTTTTTTCAATAAAGGATTAATTAGCTCAATATTAACATTTTTGTCTATATTATTTTCGTTTACAAATACGCTGTTTAATCTAAATTAAAAGGTTTTATTTCTCCTCAACAATTAATTTAAAAGGAAATCATGTCTTTGGATGAAACGAATTTAAGGGTTTATGCGCGTTTTCTTTATGAGTTCTAAAAAGGGGACAATGAAAATGTAGCAACTAAAAATTGGTGTACAGTGTTTCTAATGTCCTAAAAGTCCGACACGCTCCAATTTTTATTCCATCTCCTGCAAGATCGGAAAATTGTCGGAGTCTTCTTTCCGATTTCCGGTCGTCTTGGGATTGATATGCCGTCTGCAAGTTAGGCTATCGTGACGTTTTCATGTGTAGGGAAAATCACGTTGGTGGAGAAGGAGAAGAAATGGGCCTAGCACGCTGCCCTTTGCGACTCCAGAGTAAATAGGATAAAAGTGTAATAGGAAAAAAAAGTTATACAAAACATGTTAACACTAAGTAATACAAAAACAATTCGTTTGTTTTAACTTCAAAACATTAAAACAATTTCACAAATTGTGGTGCTGAATCAGTCTTTCATTAATTTATTGTTCACTCCTTAAAAAGATTATGAGAGTATATTGAAAAATTAAGCTGCAATTTAAGTATGTGTATAAGGCCAGATAATTACAGTAATTTACAATAAATTAAAAATTCTTTTGTCTGCGAAAATAGCTTTGCGAATTTCAGAAATTCACATAAAATCGAAAAACTTTTAATCTATATATGTCTGAGGTTCATAATGGTCTCTCATACTTTTTAATTACCTGCCTTCTTTTGATTTCTTTCAGATCAAAATATTTATCCAACTAGATCTTGCATACAGACTTAGAAAACATAATATTATTATTATACTTACGTTCTGTAGGTTGCAAATCAAATTCTTCTCCCGGGTTTGTTATTGGATTCATTTTTTATTGTACTACTTCATTTTTTAGAAATATGTATAAATTAAAGTAATGTCATACAGGAGGGCTATGATCCAACTACCCGTTGAGAGCCGTCGGTATTATATAATTTATATAGATTTATAAATATTTTATTTCGTTTTTCAATATAATTACTTCTTGGTTTTATCGATTATGTTACTTTGTTACTTTTATTTGTATCGCTTACTTGCTTTTTCTACTTAATTATGCATATGGTATTACAGCCAGCCTCCCCTTTCTTTCCTAGAAGAATCCTCCAATCCCTGTAAGAATTCTACAGAGTAGAGAAATCGAAGTTTCAAAACTTCACGAGAGTCTTCCACAAATAATGACGTTTTGGATCATTTACATTTAATGTTTGACTAATAAACAAGATTAACGTTTAGCAAATCATATTTTCCATCATAAATATTCCATAAATGAAATGTAAAAATTTCGTTACATCAATTTGTAGGAAAAATAAGCTGTCAATACTAAAAATGGCAAAAGGAGGGAAAATTCAAAAGGTGCGATGTTGAGATGGGAAGTTGGTGTCCGAATGGATCGAGGTTACGATAGCTCAAGTGGTAGAGCAGCGGCGTATCTAGCCGAAGGTCGTGGGTTCGAATCCCGCTCGTGACAGTGACTTTTTTTTATCTCAACTAAAAATCGCTGTACCAATTGAGCTTTCGTGACCTCGATCCACTCGTACACCAACTTCCTATCTCAACCCCACCTTTTGAGTTTTCCCTCCTTTTTGCCATTTTTCAAATGTCGTGTAATCGGAAGATCGTGGGTTCGAATCCCACTCGTGCCATTGACTTTTTTATCTCAACTAAAAACCTTAATTAATTGTAATATATTAATTGGTCAAGCGGACCACGAAATTAGTGAACTAAAAGTATAGGTGAAAATCTTCAGAACGTAGAAAACAACCTTATTGGTTTACATGATAATTTGTGTAATTCTACTCAAACCCCCATGGGGTGAGAAATAACTCCTTTATGAAAGGGTTGTTACGGCGGTCATATGTCTGTTAATATAGCCATCCTCAGGGGAAGAGTTGCATGCCTGCGGATTGTTATGCTCGCGATGGGCAACCCAACATTATTGAATCATACTAACGTCTGACAATATAATTCAGTCTTTGTGTCCGAGCCCCTTTTGTTTTAATGTGTGAGAAAGTTTTTTTCCCCTGAACTTCAATCTATTGGTACTCTACATGTTTTTCTGGCCTGCCTTGTATAATTGTAAAAAAAGTTTTGATCACGAATTACGCGCATTATTAGTTCAACATTAAGCAACAGAATGTTTTCAAGACTTTCACTTATGATCGCGCCAGTTAAATCACTAGCTCATTAGTTATAATGTGAATTTTATATTATTGTTTTGTTCGTAAACTAATAATCTTTATTATAAAAGAGATTTATTTGGTTCGTTTTACACTAATTTTTAAATGCGTTATGTACCAGTCGTATTATTTATTATAAAGCACATTTAAGCACGGTTAATAACCTGCTGTTGAAAACCATGAAAATCTGAATTGACTTTTTATTAAGTTTAAGTAATAAAAAATTTGAACATATAAAACTTGAGTTTCGATTTAATCAACTTCAAAAACAACCTGTATAATAATGCCATCATATTTTCCGTTATAAAATTTTTTCTATCAAATTCTTATAATAATCAAGGTAAAAATTTAAAAAAACGTTCAATAAATTGCGTACATAACGCTTCATAAATTTATATGTGGACACTTATATTTTCTTCATACTCTAAACGGTATTTATTATTTTGGTTTATTAACAAAAAATAATCCATGGAATTTTTTTTTCTTTTGGTCGATTCGGGATCTGTTCCGCTCCTTAATATTCATACAAACGAAAATGCGCAAAACCGCTGTGAGTATGTGCTATGAGCAAAACCACTTGATGGAAAGATGACCCGTGCGCCAAGATCTAAACGTCCAATAATATTTACACAAATGAGAGTAATCGAAAATTGAGAAAGAGAGAAAGAGAGAGAGAGAGAGAGTGAGAGAGAGATTTAAGCACGGTAATAATGAGAAAGAGAGTAACAGACTGTCTGACATGTCGAACCGGACCAGGTTCACTTCTTGAAAATACATTTTGGCTTGCGCCTTCTTCAGCGAGGAACCCTGAAGACTGATAAACAGTTGGACAAACGGACGGTCAAAAAAAGAGTCCAACCAGAAGTTCGGCAGCAAAACGTAGATGGATAATTAGGTAGATTGGTTAATCTGTACTAATAAATTAAAATTTTCCCTTGTTGCGATAACTAAAGAAATTATTGACTTTGTGAAATGTTAAAGTAAAATTAACATCAACCAATGTTACTCTCGACTGGTCTTGCTCAGCTAGAAATTTTTGGGGCGAGGTTTTATGTAACGTGATAACTCAGAAACGTTCGTCTGCGCTTTTGGCTAAGCCGGCAGAAAATAGGAGGCTTTATAAATCAGGACCCGAGTGACAGTGAGTCGATAGTTGACAATTCTCAGATCGACCCGTCCCAATTGGGGGGCGAGGGGGTTTATGTCTCAAGAAGAAGGAAAAAGCGGGAAAACAGGAAAATAATAGTTGTCAGTCAAGAAGGATGGGGTGGTGCCCCTTCTCGATACAGCCGCCCCCCAAGATATATATGGCAAAGCTTCCTTTCAGTTTTCCCAATTCAAAGATTGGCAAACCTGGATAAAGTGTTTTTCCGGATCTCAGCCAAGCAATTTATTGCATATTGAATTGCGACCGGTGTCGATATACTCGCCAGGGCTGATATTCTCCTACTCCCTTTAATTTATCACCGACGATAAACCTTTGAATTTTCTAAACAAGCTTACAGACTGGAATTCTTTGTAAAAAAACATTCTTAATGTTAAATAATCAAGTGATCCAATCAGACAGAACTCCTTTTTGATCCTCAAATCGATTGATACGGGAAAGGCCAATATTGACTTATCATCTTTTAGCGGGACACACTTCCAGCAAAGGCGGTTCTTTGAGTAACAAGAGAAAGGCCCCCGGCTCTAAGTAAATATTCCAGGATATGGTCCATTGTTAGTTTGACTTAGAAGGTATGCATTAGCTTACATGTTTTGTCAGCCTCCGTACTCTCACAGCGGATTACAACCCCTTCACACCCTTCGGATTAGCAGAACTCTGTACCTAATATTTCAAAGCTGTTGTTTCAGACTGCCCAGGCTATTTGTCACAAAGCCACTCTTTCATCCTTTTATCTGGTTTTTATAATTCGTAGCCATAGGGACACCATTTTCTGTCCAATATTCAGAATAAAGTTATTTTTTGTTTAAAAACAGGACTAACATTTGAAATTATTTGTCAAAATAAAAAAAAAAATTATTTAGATTCTTCTAAATCTGTAGACACAGTAAATACTCTTTATTAGAAAATTAAGTATGAGAAATAAAGTAAGATTGTCAGAAATTTTCCACTTCATATGCGAATTTAACCCCAAGAATGTGTTTTTAAATATAAAATGATAATATTGAAGGCTGGTGCTAATTAATTCAAGAGTGTCTTCGAACATGGGTTTTTATTTACAGTTCCAAGGTATTGAACATTGCCGAGCTATCTCTCGTCCCCGAAGGAACATAACATTAATTACGTAATAATAGCCCACATACATTAATTAAAATACTATTGAACAGCGATACTGTTGGAAACGTGTGACTGAGTATTTCGTCAAAGAAATTTGAAATCATCTATTAAAAATTTAATTGTGTCAATTTATAGACATATTTAAGATCGTGTTGCCCTGATGATGATCTTAAAATAAGTCAAAAGCTTGGCAGTAATAAATGAATTTGTTTTTTCATCAAGACAATATTATTCGTGAGAAAAGTGGTACATCCATCTACACTTAAAACAAGATTAATATTTGGCAACAAGTGTATTACTGCTATATGGAAATATTAATTTTTCTTTTTATCTAAGGTCTTGGTTGATATGAAAAAGTTAGTGTCACGAACGGGATTCGAACCCACGGCCTTCGACTATGGATTAATTTAATACAGAAAAAGTTGATGGTGTTCTAGGTACGCCTGGGTGATGAACACATGTTAAAATGATTATTTGCCACTGATTATTTTGCTAGTGCGCGGGAGAACAGGCTGATGAATTTCGGGGGTGTTGGTGAGTTGTTTTGAAGTGATTTGTAGGTGTATGTGTCAATTTCTTTTCGTTTAAGTGTTTCTGGGAACGAAAAGAAATTGACGATCCAGGGTTCGGATTGCTAAGGAAGAGTCTCTCAATCGTAGGTGAGAGCGACATTCGGCCTTCGGGGAGTAGCGGGCACCCGGAAGGGAGCCTTCGAAACCCTGAGGATCCGGTCTACCATCACGAGCACATTGTTTGCGGGTGAATGGCTACCTGAGATTGAAAAATCCCAATCTGACCTGCGGGCCTTGAGGCCACGCAGACTTAGATTCACCCCCTCGAGACGACTGGTCGGGACAGGACCGATTCGTTCGGTCCTCGAACGGCCATCTCGTCTCACCCACCCTGGGAGCTGTGGTGAATTCAACGTGGCACTGCGGCGACGACGGGTGGTATAGTGTGGTTGAGGCTCGAGACCCCTTAACGGCTCACTTCGAGTCCTCGTCCATGGCCCTTTCTCAATCCAGGTTCCTTCATTCTATCCTGTGACCCACTCCTAACCCTTCGTTGCAAGGGGGGTATCCAGGCGCAAAATAATGGTGTAGCCTAGAGGGCTTGGCAACCTCTCTAAAGCACAAGCTGTACTCGCGTCGGCCTCGGGTTGGCTGGGCGGCGGGTGCCTTATCAAAGCTACACGAGGGTCAGTGTATCAGATCCTGTCTGCATAGACGGGAGAGGGTGCATGACCATCCAATTCAGCTCATGTTACGATGGGTATGGATTGGTGGTGGCTTGTGGTGACGCCCCTGGCGGGAGTTTAGAGAGGAGGCTGTCTTCTGCCTGTGATCTTCGCGCGAAACTTGCGTATGGCCACCGTTAACACCCGGATACGGTGGATCGGACGGCAGCGTACAGGCGTTGAGGGCGCGATGATTATGTTGATTTATCCCTCGTATGCGTGTATAGTAGCGGTTGGGAAGGGTAGTGAATCGGTTGCTCCTACTCGAGTATGCTTTGTATTGTTGTCCGTATGACCATCGTGGTACCTTTGGGGTAGCGAAGAATCGGACCACTGAGGCGTAAGCCTATGGCGTCCCTCGAATGCGTGTGGCAGCTGTAGGCTGAGCTCGACTGGAGAATTTTACCGTAGGCAGTACTCCTCTAGGGGGTGGTTAGAATCTCCACTCAAAACAAAACCGCGGCCAGGGCGCATCCGGAAGTTTCGACACTAGAGAAGCCCCACTACTCTGGGGGATAGAGTGGCCTTGTCTATCTAGGGAGTGCGCGGGTGACCAGGCTAATGTATTTCGGTCTGGTTATCCTTTGCGCCCGGCATACGACCCGATGCACAATGCGGGCCCGACTATTCGGAGTGGACAAGGGGAGAGAGAGGTTGTCTTGGCCCTTAGGGGCTGGGGCGCCACTACACCAATGCTGCGGCAGTAACACACTTCTGTCGTATGCGGAGGTGCGTCAGCTCTCATCTTGAGAATCAAAACGTCCGATAAGGCCGAATAGGCCAGGTGCGGACGCTAAAGATCCTCTAGTCTTGTGATTATTTTGCTGGTTCTTTCTTAGGTTAGGCAAAGACAATAAAAAGGATGAAAAACAACAAAGTACCTAGACTTACTAAACCTACCATCCCCGAAACAACCCTTATCTTCGATAAAACCTTCCAGAACATCCGAAAAACAGTCAACAAAAATACATACCCCTAAAAAAGAAACCAACGATTAATCACTTAGTTTAAACATTCTTAAATATTACAAACAATAATCGAACTTTTTTTCTTGTCATGGTTGCATACATAACAGATATAATTTCTATTTAGCTATACTGAACTCGGGCCAAACATATTGTTGTTTGTCGATTAAATGAACAGTTCGTTTTATATATTGGTATTTCTCATAAATTTGGATGTTCCAATTAATAAACCAATAATTTGGACGTTTCTGATAATTGCTGTCTGTAATTCATACAAATGTTTATGTTTTTATTTTTAAAAGCCAGTACTGAAGCCAGATTGGAGTGGAGCAAGGAGGTTTGAGTTTTTTAAGGGGTAGTCATTTTTTATTAACTATTTTTTTCAAAGATTTGAGGTGCATGAGTTGTATGAATCATTGGGGAAACGAGATTAAGAATTTATTTAAATTAATCACATTTAATTGTATTCTATGATTTAGGACATCGAGTTCTTTAAAAAATTATTGATGTGTAGGTGAACTAAAAGGATGATGTTTAGACGCGTCTTAGATTTACACGTATTCTATCAAAACCAACTGTCATGGTTTGGAACCGAACTACAATTACTAAAGGGGACCGTCGCTATGGATTTCGGGCGTCCGTCTTATATTCGCCACGCTAGCGGTTCTGCGTTCGTATCTCGGCACATTCCAAGATTGTTAATTGTTAATAGTAAGAAAAATATATTGAATAGTGGTTGGAGCTCTCATCCGCGACATCAGACTGGTCGATAGGCTCTCCTGTATGGCAGGAATGATTTTATATTCTTTTTACTAAAGCTTCGGGCAAAATGTCCGAGCAAAAGATGCTATTAAGATCTAATAGTGATCGACTAGGAGTGATAGAGTTATGTGAGCTAGTAAATTGTCTGGTAACTCATCAGGTGCCAACGTAAAAAAAACAGTAGTTTTTTTCACGATATTTGATAATTAGATGTTTTACGTACGTAAATTCCGCCTTGAAGAGAGTATATTTTTACATACTTTCCCGTGTTTTCACTTATTCTCCTTTTTTCAACATTTTAATCTTTAATTGTTATCTATGGTTTGTGTTATTTTTCCTTGTTCCAGATGAACGTGTACTTGAAACTATAATCTCATCGATGTTATAATACTCGTAGACCAAACGGGTAACCTTACAACACGATCAGGGCAGGCGCTGGTTTCCAGGCTAGTAATTTGTCCGATTTCCCTTTCTAATTACAAATTAAACACACGGTAATGCTCTTAATTCGATGGCTAAAAAGGTCTTTAGAAAAGGTAATTATTGAGATCAAACGTTGCTTCATACCATGTTGCCATACGCAAGTTAGTCCCGACGTGAGGATTAACCTTACTAAGTCGAAAGCCGTAAATTTCACAATCACATGTTATCGTATTTGACCTCATATTTTTTAACATTGTTACTTATATGTATAATTTGTGCTATATTTTTATTTTTGACGAATAATTTTATCCTAATTCAAATAACATAACTTTATTTTAACATCGAACGTACTCTGTCTAACAAAGGTGCCAAACAATCACTCGATATCTCTTTAGACTCGTCTACCTTCAACTCAAAGCTGGTCTAGGAATTCTTAATGTACCTCCATCTCTTAGGAAAAAGAAACCAGGTAACTGGGGGTGCTAGGAAACGCGGGGATTGAAAGAAACGAACAGGATCACAAACTAGCTAAGCAGGAGCAGCCCTCAGACACTTTATACCAGAACAGCGGATTTGGACGCCCCAAAGCACGCTACAAGTATAACTGAAAAATAGATATAAAAATAAATTTTGGAAAACCAGGTGCAAAACAATCAATGAAGTTATTTCTCTCTCTCTCTCCATATCTCTCTCTTTCTCTCTCTCTCTCTCTCTCTCTCTCTCTCTCTCTCTCTCTCTCTCTCTCTCTCTCTCTCTCTCTCTCTCTCTCTATCTATCTAGCTATCTATTTATCTATCTATCCATCTATCTATCCATCTATCTATCCATCTATCTATCCATCTATCTATCCATCTATCTATCCATCTATCTATCCATCTATCTATCTATCTATCAAGCTATCTATCTCACACACACTCTCTCTTTATCTCTCTCATTTGAAACTGATTGAATCATATCTTGCAAGGAACAATCTGTGATTGTGGCGAATGGTATTTTTGGCAGCAGGTTACGTTAAAAGTTCCTCAGGGTTCTGCCTTTGGTCTACTTATATTTTCCTTTTATGTCTGGGACATGTTTTCTTCTATTAATACCGTAAATATTTATGTATGTGCACCTCAAGAGGGCGGAGAATCGTACGGCAACCGCTGGTCCAAGAAGGCGAACTCAATCAATATGCACCCAATGCAATCCAGGCGCTGAAAAAAATTCAGTGGTGGATATTGTTATACATTACATAATGCTCATCACCAATTCCCGTGCAATGCAGACTGCATTCCTACGCCATATTTGATATTTCAAAAGTCTATTTCTGTACATAGAGATGAAATTTAGTAAAGGATTTGGATGATATCTCATGGACTCAACCTGCAGCCATTTGAGCGTCCCGATCCGGTTACTGACTCTCTACTTTAGTTTGTATACTACACCAGAATCCTATGCTAGCGTCGGGACTGTATGAAATTCCCAACATCCATCCTTATCTAACGGGGCTTTATTCTCGAAAAGTAATTATTTATAATTGTCCATGATATGAAAGTGAAATAGTTAATCAACGCAATTGAATATTGATTTGCCCGTTTGATGTCGGGCTTATTTTGCACACTTTAGATGTATTTAGAGGTCAGTTTGTCTTTTTTTAGGACAACAAGAAATAGCTCTCGGCTAATTCGTACTAGTCAACATATTAATAACTAAAAGGACTGTTGGTTTTGCTCAAAACTTCAATTCATGCGACCCTTTTCTTCATTTAAAAATATCTGTCGACATAACGACCCCGGCTTAAATTTAACGCGTCTTCCTTCTAAAATTTTAATTTAATCGAACCGCTCGTACACAGTCGTAAACTTAAACCCGGGGATAATTGTCGTACCCGGACCCTCCTCCGGGGGTAGGATATTCTAAAAGTCCCCGGGTGTAAAAGCTACGGGGCCACGTTCATTTCAATAAAAAGGCTACGCCGAATTCGGATCACGTTCATAATAACAACGCAACGGCCCAGACATTATCCAGTAGGACACTCTAGAAAATGAGTCTAGAAATTAGTAGGAATTAGAGTTTACAGTAATGGGCCCGCCGACTCTCGCAGCGCTAAAGTATTATATTAGGAAACCGAGGTGAATTTAAACTGCATATTCCTGCCTCCTCTTTAATGGCTGAGCGCCAAATTTTCTCAAACAGTCAATAATGTCGCATTCTCTCCCATTCAAACGCCTTAGTTTGCTGTTTTTAATCACTGCCGCCTTAAGGCCTTTAATTTCCGAAGCCAGCCCTAAACACAGAGGCTACTAGCGCATAAAAGCCGATAGCCAATCTCATTTACTTGGAATTCAAACAAAATAGTAAAACGCCTGAATACAAGAAACATCTATATAGTCTTCTATAAAGACTAATACCCGATGATTTTACATGTGATTTTTTTTCTTTAGCTTATAATAAAAAGGTCTCTAATACACTGGCACATTTATTACTTCAACAATATCAGTATATTTGTGGTATCATGGTTTACGTTAATTTTTGTTGATGTAAACAACCATATTAAAGTATGTAATCACTGAACTTGAAGTAGATAAATAAAGAAAAGGAGAAATAGAAAAAGTGCAATATGAGTGAGAGAGTGAGTGTGAAAGAGTTTCAGAAAGAAGGAGAGTGAGAGAGAAAGTGACAGACAGAGATATATAGATGGAGAGATAGATAGATAGATAGATAGAGAGAGAGAGAGAGAAAGAGAGAGAGAGAGAGAGAAAGAGAGAGAATTGAATTGAACATTTTATTTATAAAAGCTCGCAACATTAGGTCTCATGGACATTTCTTACATGAAAACAGCATTCGTACCTACAAATAAAGTTTACATAATTCAGAATATAAAGTACGTCTAATGCAAATATATTTTTTTTACTGTCTAGATATATTTTTTTAAATGTTATTGATGTTGTACGGAGTATGATTGAGCATAATCTAATAACAGAAAAACTGTTAGATGTTTCTGTTAAAAAATCATTCTAAACTCTTATAGATTTAGGAAAGAATGAATTATAAAATCAGTGTGTACGACACAAACGGCATTTTAAACGCAGTTTAAAAATGTGTAAAAGTAGTTTTCTTTTCATTAAAATGAGAAACAAATAGGTATAATAGTTTTTATATAGTTATTATGTTATTGTCATGGAAAATAGTCAAAATTTTGTATTTTAGCAAATCATCAATTTTAAAACGGATAAATTATAGTATTTGTTATAAATTCTAGAATCATATTGTAGATTATAGACATAAGGAATACATATATATAGTAAGATGTACTTCTGAAGATTTTTACTAGAAAAATTAGAAATTACCGCAAGACAATAAGTTCCGTTTGGATGCATTAGTGCATTTAAGATCTTTAGCATCATGGATGTATTATTCATAATAAATGGGTTTTTTAATTGATATACAATAGAATGTATAGTGCTACAAGCTTTATCAATTTGTGTATTCCAGGTCAAATATTTATCAATTACTAAGCCTCTAATTTTTATTTCGTTGTTTAAAATTAATATACTATCATCAATTTTGATTTCTACAATATTATCTTTCTTTAAATTTTTAAACTGTCTATGATATAGCAATAAAATAGCTTTACTTTTTTTAATTGAGAGAGAGAGAGAGAGTTTCTGTGTTTGAACGTGAGATAAATATAGAAGATAAGAGAGCGAAAGAGAGGGAGAGAGATAAAAGAAAAATATATAGCGAAAGAGAATAAGTGAGCAACAGATAGATAAAGAGATACATAGATACATAGATTAAGAAAATGAGAAATAAAAAAGAGTCAGATTAAAGATAAGGCAAATGAGTGAGAGTGTTAGAGTGAAAGAGTTTGAGATAGAGAGAGCGCGAGGGACAGACATTCGGAGATAGATAGATACAGTCATTACAGATACAGATCTGTACAGACAAATAAATGTATGTATGAATATGTAGATAGGTAATGAGAATGAGAATTAAGAAAGACCCAGATTTACAGTCAGGGCGAAATATTGAGAAATACCAACAGAGGTAGATAGAAAGATAGGTAGAACGCTAGACAGATAGATAGATGGAGAGAGCGGGAGAGAGAAAGTGTGTGATTTTGTGTTCGCGCGCGGCGTGTGTGTTTGAATGTTTTGTGTAACAATTAATTAAGGTTTTTGGTTGAGATAAAAAAGTCAGTGTCACGAGCGGGATTCGAACCCACGATCTTCGGCTAGATACGCCGCTGCTCTACCACTTGATCTATCGTGACCTCCATCCATTCAGACACTAACTTCCCATCTCAACCGCACCTTTTGAATTTTCCCTTCTTTTTGCCATTTTTCAAATGTCGTGTAATCGGAAGATCGTGGATTCGAATCCCGCTCGTGCCATTGACTTTTTTATCTCAACTAAAAACCTTAAATAATTGTATGATATTAATTGGTCAAGCGGACCACGAAATTAGTGAAGTTTTGTGTAACTTATTATGACGCTTCTGTACAAACTAATCCATTAATAGTAAAAACTCTATATTGTAAGGCAGTGTGATGAGGTGTGTTGATAATGCTATTAACAATTTTTAATAACAATTGTGACCATTCGTACATGATAATCTACAATAAAATTTATAAATTGCATACATTTGTGATCAATGCTGCCGATTTTGCATAATATGTTTAGGAAACACATGAGTAAAGATATTGTAAATTAAACGATGGTCTCTATAATAAAATTGACAAAAGAAAAAAAGTATCACTAGATTAAGCTTTTTCACACTTTCAGTTTCTATGTATGGGTTGGAAACGTTTGGTATCTTTTATCAGCTGATTTTTGTTAGTCGACGCCTTAGAAGTTTCCCCTTCTGCCTTTTAGGGTGAGAAGGGCCATTGCATTATCATGTGTAATGTATTCTATAAGATGAAAGCATTTAGGCCCAACATATATAAGAAAAAGAAGCGAATGCTAGACTGTGAATGTTCTTTTCTGAACAAGAGAGGAAAAAAGTCGGTGATAAGAAAAGCGGAAAAAAAAGCAATGGAAGGGTGTTTGAACAGTATTGTGTTTTTGAGAAGGATTCCTGTAAATTAACTGAAAGTGGAAAAGGAAGGAGAATTAAAAGCTTGCGGGTAAGGTATAAATATTCAATCCAGTTAGCTACCAAGGACATTAACTCAGCTCGGGGGTGGAATATTTGCATATATATTTAAAGAGGGGTAGGAGGGAAAAGGAAACTTTATGCCACCAATATAAAAAGAAATGAAAACCAATAAAGTTCGGGGGTGGTTCTCGACGTAAAGACTATAAGGAACCAATGGGTTTTCTCCTCCCAGAAACTGAGAGAGAGAGAGACAACATACACCATTATACAGAGGCAAACTGCATGCATTATTAAGTGTAGTTCCCTTTACGACATCCCCTAAGCTTTAATATCCACTATTGTCTTCTGCGAAGGAGACCTCTGTTTATATTTTAATGAAAGTTCATACCGCTAGCTCGCCTTCCCCTTTACCAACTTTCTGAAGCTATTTGCATTTGAACGACACTCCTGTTTCCCCTTTTAGTACACTTTTTATTGTATCCGGCCGCGGGTTTCCTCAAGTATCCGCTTTTCACGCTGCCTCCAATTCGGCATAAAACCTACGAAACAACTCGACAGAGTTGCAAATAAATGTATTCGATCGTCTGAAAAATCCCTTTTGGCAGGTTAGAACGGTTCATCAATACACAATATTTAATAGGTCTGTTCAATAAATTTTTTATGTATATTCCTCTATAACTTATATATATAATAATATATTCTCCTCGGGAAACTAATCCAACTGAACAATCCCTTTTGAAAGTATAGACTTAGTTTATCCATATCTGGTCTGTGCAAAATGTTCAGTCATTATAAATATATTTTTTTCTAGTGATCTTTTATTTAAAAAATGAATAAACGGCAATTGTTGTGTAGCCGGTATTATTTTGGGGAAAATAATGAACGTTGATCTGATGGCATGAGGTTTGATAAAAGATTTTTATGATTGAATTATTGGGACAAAAGGCAGTTTTCATTTACAGACGTCGTTCACATCAGTAAGAATCACGAATGTTGTTCTAGGTCAAGAGATTAGTTTCGTATTCAAAAGATAGGTCGACGAAGCTCTGGTTGGGGCAGAAAAGGGTGGCGTGTTCATCCCATGGGAACTAAAGAGGATTGGACCGTCCCCGGAGGGTGCCATGTATATTCATCGGGTTTCACGGGATGGACACTGGCCCTCAACCCAATTACCCTTCCGAGTCCACCTGCTCTACTAATGTACTTAACTATTCTCTATCCCTCGTTCGGCTAATCTGGATTCAAATAGAAAATGGAATGCTGATAAAGCCGGCTCTGTTAACAAAAACGGCTTTAACCAATGTCCAAGGCGTCGTTGGCGAAATGGAATTATACTGAACACGGTTAAGGCTCACTTACAGTAAATTGCCGTTACGACGAAATCGCATTTTTTTATAACTTCAGACTTCTATAATTCTTTCATAGTCAATTTTCGGAAATCTATGTTTCTATTTACTCGAAATTTTCAAATAAAATAAAACAAAACATATTAAAGTTTGAAAAACAATTTTCCATAAATGGAATGTTTTCTTACTGACTTAGCTTACTTATGGTTTATATTTGCCAATTAATGTTTTTTATTACAATTTAAAAATATTAAAAGTTTCATAGATTTTTTTCTAAGCCGTGCTTGCGTTTGCTCCGTATATCCCAAATTGACGACGGTCTTATCTCCGTACATATTGATTTAAACGTTCAAGTACAATTATTATTAAATATCACCTTTTTTTGAAAACTATCAACATTATTTATCAATACTTCTTGTCGTCGAGTAAAGAGCTAAGGAAAGGTGTTCTACACATTTACGGAAATTTCTGACCTGATTTAAACAAACATGACATTTGCAATATTGGTCCCCCTTATTCCGATGGTGATCCTAATTTCCTATATTTTTAAATTGTAAATTGTTTTGACCTATTAACAAAGGTGGTCTACTGAAAAAAGTTACCAATAACTCGACCACATTTAAACAAATTAATGTGAATTTTATGTTTTTGGAGCCGATTTTTTTTTTTACATTCATTACTAGCAAGTATTTACTTCTGATCTCTTACTTTGAAGATATCTTATTTCTTCTTTTTATAAATAAATTAAATTACGATTTATATAAATTGATATAAATTAAATTACGATATATATATATATATATATATAATATACTATATATATATAATCTTTTTTTGATAATTATCAATCAATCTTAGATTTGACTAGAGCCTGATACAAGCATGAAAATTAACATCAATTGGGACAAGAAGAGGCCTCAGACGTGGGATCGCTGATTTTAATGAAAGTTTTTATGGTTATACTAGTTTGAAAAATGTTAAACACGTGTTCGTGAATTCTTGCCAATCTTGAGGAGCCGATAAAAAATATTTAAGTACTTTACTTTTTGTATGTATTTCGAGGTATTATATTTTATTAGATTATTATTATGATTATTAGTTTTACGTTAGATATAAAAATAATATTCAGTGCCATAAAACAGGGTATCGTTGATCCACTTTTGAGAGTGGTTGATAAAGCGTCCATTTCTCTGCATGTGACATGCAAATACAAATCTCAATTATGATAACGTGAAGTGTCAATTATGATTATGAAAGATTTCCACCTCATTTTTTACATCACAACATTGGTTTACCGTCAATAGATTCATTATTGTCGGTTACGTATATTTCTTTAAATTTTTGGAACAACTTTTGTTTGGGAGACTATCCTCCACTCATGAAAATAAGGATAAAAAAACATCTACTCTGCTTTTGGAGCAATTGAATGCAATTAAAAAGATAAAACAGATTAAGGCTTTATTTTCATGACTGATGATGTCAAAAATATTTTTAAAATAATACTCCAATCCCTTTTCTGTTAAGGCCTTTTCCTAATCTTAATTATTTTTATCAGTTCACACCATTTAATTTTATCTGACTAATCTTGTCAGTTTGGCCATATTTATTATACACCAGGCCTATTTCTCATCTCCCCCAGAGGTAATCCATAAGAGCGGATTTATTTTAATATGTCTGTTTCCAAGTTTATTATTAACGTTCGCCTTGAAATTTTTTAAAATTTGGATTCCTCTGTGTCATCGTATAAGATTTAATGAAGTTAAGTCAAACTATTGATGTTTAGATGTATAGCAAATTGGAAATACTAACAAACAGTTAATCAAATTTCAGCTGTAATTTAACTGAATATAGAATGATAATTTTGTTCCAGTTAAGTCTGTTGCAAATATTCGCCTATTAGAACTTGTCGAACTGTACGAGAAAAAAAAATAACAGGACAAAGCACGGTTAGGAAACGAAAACGCTACAGGATAGGTTACAATTTTGTGGGCCTGTTTGTACAATTTTAGAAATCAAACCGCGTGTTGTCCCTAACACTTCTTTTGACAAGGGGTTTTTCAAAACATTTCATTTCAAACAGACGTCTTCTTTATTAGATTAAACACTGCACATAATATTTTATAGTTTATCTTCAGTCACTTTTGCACAGACTAGCATGCAATTTTTTGTAGGCGAGACTTTTCCATACAGGTTTCTACTTCAAATGTCTTATTGGGTGCATCTGATCCTTATCTGTTTTCTGGCAGGAATTGTCAAATTTAGTGTAACCGCAAATTAGTTGTATCTGCAATATTCCTTCCATAAAAAAGTTTAATAGAGGCAGTTATCCGAAAAACATTTTTTTACCGTGATTAAATTTGTAAAAATCTCGGTTGATCTATACGGTAGTACATATGACTAATCGATTTAACCAACAACATTCAACATTTAGGACGGAAGAAACTAAGTAACAATTGACAAAATTAAGTTAAAATTAAGTAAGGTAAATTAAGCAATATATTTTTTGTTAATTGAGCATGTTAATTTTTCGCTGTAACAAATATGAAAAGCAAAACATATAATAATGTGTGTTGTAAAATTTTAAATTGTAGGATCAAGATTAAATATCTAAAATTATTTGCCGCCCCAAAAATTGTTACGTAAAGAACTTGAAGAACTTGAACATGAAGAATGAACGTGAATGAAAAAAACCTTTAATTAATCTAAATTTCCATTTTTTAATAGAAGCCTATATATTTATAGATTTATTGTGATAATTTAAAGTTCCGTTATAAAAATATTGCCCAAATAGGTAACTAATTCTGTTATTTCTTTGGGTTGTTTGAACAAAAGTGGAATTTATAATTATTATAAACTTTGAAAGAAAATACAGGAAAAATGATCAAAACCGAACAAATTTGATGTTCGTAGCATTAAAAAACCCATCCATTTTCACCAATATTTCTTATAAAATCTTGTCTTATCCTTATAAAATTTATCAGCTCATAAATTTGCTAGTGTGATTATGTTTGAACAAACAAAATCATCTAAAAACAATAGTCAGTACATTTACGAAAAGAAAGACAAACAATTTTTTTTTTAATTTTATGGTTTTGTTTTGCAATGTAACGTTAAAATCTTTGGAACGTGATAATAATTTTATGATGATTATTTAAAAAAAGGTTTTTAAATTTAAATATTAATTTCACTAATTTCGTGGTCCGCTTGACCAATTAATATATTACAATTAATTAAGGTTTTTAGTTGAGATAAAAAAGTCAATGGCTCGAGCGGAATTCGAACCCACGATCTTCGGCTTGATACGACGCTGCTCTAACACTTGAGCTATCGTGACCTCGATCCACTCGGACACCTTTTGCCATTTTTTAAATGTCGTGTAATCGAGTTAGATTCTCGACAACAATGGCAACAAAACAAGGAGGGAAAATTCAAAAAGTGCGGTTGAGATGGGAAGTTGGTGTCCGAGGTCACGATAGCTCAAGTGGTAGAGCAGCGGTGTATCAAGCCGAAGATCGTGGGTTCGAATCCCGCTTGTGCCATTGAATTTTTTATCTCAACTAAAAACCTTAATTAATTGTATTAAATATTAATGGAGTAATTAGAACATCTTGCGCTGTACAAATTTTTGTGTCGGTCTGCGCCTGGTTGTTATCCAAGTTCAAGAATGCTTAAGAATGCAGATGATGACCCTACCAAAACAAAGATAATACACCGTACATAAATCATGGAATGTAGATGCTTGTCAAAAAACACGCACATGTAATATACCATTTAAATAAATCTGAATATGTTTATGCTTGATTGTCCTATATTTCAAGCAACAAAAAATTAGACCGTTTTTGTTTTGTGATATGTTCTCAAATGATACAAAAAGATCTTTTACGTAGAATGTTAAGTATGTGACTTAATCATTCTTTTACGGATAGGATTTGCTGAAAGAAAAATCTTTCAGAATAATAATAGGATTGATGGGAAAGCCTGGACTATTCTGAAATGATGACAAATATTCCACCTAGTTTGGCACATAGAAATAAAAATAGGTGCGAGTTTAAAAAGAGCAATTGTGCTATTTTCATCTATTTGCATTTTTATTGTAGTTTCTTTTGAATCTTTAGCCCGCTAATATATACGATATTACAAAAGCAGAAGTAAAATTTTGTAAAGTTCATCCAATTTCCTTATAAAACTGTGAGGATCGAGCACCCCTGGCGTTGCATCGAACAAGAATTCGTTTATTTCACTGTGGCAGGATAAAGCCAAGTTTTTGAGGGGTCCTGAGAGACGGCCCTTTCTTTTCTCGCCTTTTTTTGGAGTATTTTGTTCTGAAAATTAATTGTATCCCTTTGTTTCCCTACTTATCTTAAAGCCTCTCATTTCCGACCCTCTTTTTTCGTCTTTTTTCCTCGACCCTCCGATGTCTGCGTATAAATTGCGATCCCCACTGTTTCATCCACCCCAACTCGTAACTGCAGCGCAATCAGATTATTACACGTAATACTCGGAAGGTATTAGGTATTCAAATCCCATTAGTCAAACGGTTCCATTTTTATTTTCCCGCTTTGGCTTTTCCCATTTTTTTATATTAAAGAAAGCTTTTCTTTCAAGAAGGGGGGATAGTCGTCATGTTATATAATACAAAAACAAATTATATTTAAATTTATCTTTTCTTTTATATCATTGATAAATCGATTTAAATGACACAATACAATTATAGAGAGGAATCGTACAATATAAATACCTTAATCACAAATCATTTTAATTGAACAGATATGTACTGTAAATTTTTAAAATGTGAGCTGAGTTTTTTTGACTTGACGCTCCTTGCTTACATCTGTATCCGGTCCCACTGAACGTAGTGAAATGCTAGAATGCGTTAGATAGACCGAAATATATTGTAAACTCCAATATTGTAAATTTTGAGATTTCTTCTTGACGGTGGTGAACCTGTCTGGTCGTTGCAATCATCGAGGTCTGTTTATTCTCTCTGTTATGGTCGGCCAGGCAAGTGGGTTTGCCAAAATGAAATAATCATCGACTATGAGCGGACCGGGCTAATTGAAAATATTTATTTAGAAATCGTGAGATGCGGTCTGGTGTGATGTAGGTTTCAGAAAAACATATTCTTTATCGTGCCCACGTTTCGATCTTTATTGAGATCATCTTCAGGGCCTGGGATTTACAAACATTGTTTACATATAACAATTACATTTTGGATGTGGAAAAGTGAATTTATACAATGCAAAATATATTTTTTTATATATTCAATCAAAGTATTTCTACTCACTCAAAGTGTAATTGTACCATTCTTGCGTGTCGTGTCGAGAGTGCCAGATGTGCCACACAACTGTTTTATGTTTATATACGTTGGATTTTGAAGGGGTGGGGAAGGATGTCGGTATAGAAAAGACATTTTTGTATAAGGCGTCGGCTTCTTTGAGGTCAAAAATGTGTTGGTAATGGTTCGGCCAGTTTATCCTTTCAGGATTATATATGCATATATAATGCGTGGTGATTAGTGACCGTTAATCGATATTTATTTAGAAATCATGAGATGCGCTCCGGTGCGACGCAGGCTCCAGAAAAACACCCTCCTCATCGTGCCAACGCCCCGATCTTCACCGAGGACCTCTGCCACTGGCGCAGTTGAACGGAGGACAGGCACTTCGAGTGAGAAGAGGTGCTTTGATTGAATGTGTGGAAGGATATATTTTGCATTGTATAAGTTCACTTTTCCACATGCGAAGTGTGATTGTTATATGTAAACAATGTTTGTAAATCCCAGGCTCTGAAGATGATCTCAATAAAGATCGAACGTTGGCACGATAAAGAAAATGTTTTTCTGAAACCTACATCACACTAGACCGCATCTCACGATTTCTAAATAAATATCGATTAACGGTCACTAATCACCACACATAATTGAAAATGATCAAACTGCAAATATAATCGATCACAAAAAAATTAACTCACATCGAAAGTTTTGCACCAAACATTTGTGGTATATCGGAAAAAGTTTAAACTATCTTGCTGGAAAACGTTTTTTATTAATAAAAACGCTTTATTTCTCTGAAATTTGATATAATTTCTAGTTTAGACGAAAATTATTTTTGATTAAATTGGAAGATCGTTCTTGAGATCCGCAGAGTAGTTAACCTGTTTGGTTGTATGAGATTCTCTTGGTATAGACTCATTGTATTGGTCTGTCATACAAGTAATATTGCTAGTTGAGCGACAACAACAGTTATGAGTTGGCTTCGGGCCTATCTTGATTCACGACTGACGTGGATATAACACATCCAAATAAAAAGAAAGGACTGAATAAACGATTCGGACTAGTCTATAAACTACTCGGACGCAAATCTAATTTGTCGACAAAAAATAAACTATAAAAAAATAACACTGTACAGAACACTACTGAAACCGATTTGGACATACGGACTAGAACTGTGGGGCACCGCTAAACCTACCAACATCCGACATACATTCAATCCTTCCAATCCAAAGTCCTTAGAATTATAGTTAACGCTCCTTATGTCTCCACCGCCACCCTCCACAATGACCTCCACAATAACCTTTGTAAGTAAATTAATCGTTCAAATTTCCCCACACCCCAACCCACGAGCCAAATCCATGTCCAACATAATCCATCCCTACAATCCTGTCCGCCGACTAAAACCTCGGGACTTCCTCATCAAGGACTAACCTTGCACAAAACTAGGAGACAACAATGGTTGGCGACTTTCCTCAAGACATGATATACAGTATATCATGTAAATATATAAATAACATCAAATTACGAGACGTTTATTTTATTAATAAAGATAGTAATACAATTTTAAAAAAATTATGAGCAAGGATAGACGGACTGGGTCGTCGAAAAAGTCACAACTGCAAACAGTATAAATGTTTTAGCACCATAATTTATGATTTATCGGCAAAAAGAAGCCACTTTTCTTACTTTGTGAATAAAAATAATTCAATTGTCTGAAATTTATTACCAATATATATGATGAAATTTATTTCTGAGTCAACGGTCAAATACCGTTAATTGTGATATTTCTTCTTGGGATCCACAGGGTTGTGATCCCGTTTGGCCGTCTTTGTTCATCCTGGACTGTACAGTCTCGCTGTTTTGACACATTTGCCAGAAAAGTGCGTGAGTGAAAGAGGAATCTAGTTAACTAACAGCGTGTATAGGCGGACCACGACTGGGAAAATATCGTCGGTCACACAAAAATTGTCCATTATTCAAAGCTTTGAACAAAATATTTGTGGTATGTTGCCAATATATCCCACTTAAGTATTCTAAAACATTTATGTAAAAAATCCTTACCTTTATAAACTTGTTTTTACTCTATTTTTGACATAAAGTTGGGAAATTACCAGTAGTTATCTGTTCATTAATCTTTATAAATTGTAACTATTTTCTCGTTATGAAAATTTGGTAATAAAGAATTATGTTTAATAGATTCCTATGTAAATGCTAGAATATTGAAATACTGTAAATTATAAGAACATGAAAGATCAAAAATTGAATTTTCGACTTTTTTTTAAAGTACAATAAATATCCAAATTTTGAGACACCAATGCTTTCATCACTTCTTTATAGATAACGTGGTGATAATAAATCAACAGTATCATCATCCTGACATACGAATTATTTCTAATCGAGTAGTTTGATTAGTGAATCTGTTAAGAGCAGATCGTCAGAAGAGAGAAGGACTTCTTTGTTTTCTCCCGGAAAACTAATAAGGTTCCAATGAAGTGGTTGCGAAGAAAAGAGAAAAGTGTCCGAGGAGCGCGTAGGTAGATCTGAATGTCGAAGGGGGTGAGAGGAAGGAAGTGATGGAAGGAGGATGGAAAGGGCTGGGGGAGTGTCAGATATCGAGTAGGTGATGGTCAGCGGTTGGTTACCAAGACGGCCCCGTGTATTGATCTACAGACACGAGGCCACATGTGCTTCCTCTCTTCGACCACTTAACATGAAATAAGACTGGACACCCTGTAATTCCAGCTGGGCTCCCTGTTATGCGCCCCGCACCCTCCGGACGCCCGCCCACGCACCCTCCGGCCCGACGACACCCCCGTGAATTATTCAGACGGCGAAGAGCGCAAGGGCATTACACCTTGATTCCCCATAACCTGTTATTGGCGACCCTCTCGGCTATAAAACCGTATTACCCTCGTCCACCCCCAACCTTCGGCCACACCCCCGTTTACTCCATCTTGGACAAAGCTTTTTCTAACCCCTACCAAAGAAAGTTTTGCCCCTTTCTGAAAAATCCATATATGCTCTCTTATACGACGGTCTTGGTCCGCGCTCCTGAAATATTCACGCTATCACGTTAACAATAATAGTCACATGTGTCTCTTTGGTTTATGAGTTATTCAGCCCGGTTTAACATTACGCTACACCCCAAACATAAGCTTTTTATTTTATTTAAATAGAAATTTTTAAGAAAACGTTAGCATTGGCTGGTTTTAACCCATCAAGAATCGTTCCCAAAGTAAAAGTACATAGCAGTATTAAATAAAAAGTAAATGAAGTATGATATAATTAATGACTTAAAGATTACTATTTTTATTATTAAAAAGTGGATAAAGGTAAATACCAATCACCAGGTTTTATCTCGTTCTCTAGAACTTCATTTCGTTATTATGTTATATTTCTAAATAGTTTTTTATTGTTAACATTTAAAAATATACATAAAAAATTTTGACTAGCGACGAAAAAGGTATTTTCTAGAAAATTAGCGAAAAAACTGAAAAGAAGTAAGAAAACAGAAAAGGAGACTCTTATGGTTTATATTTTGATGAATTTATATTTAACATTATAAACAACATAATAAAGAACAATAAAAATAAATAAAAATTGTATTAACCGAAATTTTCTAGTTAATTTTGGCACCAAAAATTTGACAATAGTGTTCGTCATCTGTTCAGAAAAATATTAAAACACCAATACATTTTTATTTCATTGAAGAGTATTCATTATTTTGTTTATTTACTTATTTGGACCACCGATTCCTTTTTGATACATTAAATAAGCTAACGAAAATCCAAACTTGTTCTTAAATAGAGCCAAAATAAAACATTTTGGTGGTCGGTCGCTTCTTCTCCATCTATCATTCTGATGGGAAAAAGTTCTTTCATCCAATGTCTTTTCGGGTTTATTGTGTTGACGCTTGATCGTGAAATCACGTGTCAACTGGAAAATTATCCTGGCAAGTAAAATATTGATCTGTTAAAACTTAAGAATTGTGTACCACTACTTAATATTCATTTATATTGTGAGGATTGGTGTAACGGTGTGCTAAAAATCAGTATAAACAGAACCTCTCTATATTTAACAAGCTACAACAAAAAAATTTTGAACTAAAAATCAATACACTTCTCTGAGATATTTATGAATAAATTTATTGACGATTTATTATCACTGAACACATACAGTAATCTATTCGTACGACATACATCGAGACTAACTCTTCACCCTTCATGCCACAATAAATAAATATATATATATATATAGAATATTTAAAGAAATATTGCACATACGGTTGTACGATGCAAAACATATTTCTTTAAATTTTACATTGGCATAACCATCAAATCACGAAATTTTTTTATATCACATAAGTGTTATTATTCATTTTGATATTCATTCCATTCTGCACCATTTAGTTTCTTAATGAGACGACTTTCTGCTAGAGCGGGCAGCAGGTGTCAGTAACACTTCACAGTCCATCTGTTGTTTGATTCAGTCACTGCGCGTTCTTCCGACGAAGCGAAATTTCCATTGATTCGCCACGGCGTAGAGCCAAGAGACGGCCAATTATTTATAAAAATCTTTTTTAATCGCTGTTGTTTACCGGAAGACCATGGAGCGAGGAGCGTTTCGGCAGATCAAGGTGACTGAGCTCGATGATCAGAAATTGCCGAGAAGGATGATTTGACCCTTTTTTCGAGCGTATGTTCTCGTTCCTTTACCTGGTTCAATTTTTATTTAATAACAGTAGGTCTACACAAAAATAAACTTCACAATAATAATAAATATATATATAACTATACTCCTGATCAAATCTGAAGAAAACAAGGCAGTCTAGGATAAGATATGCCCATGGGTGGAAGAAGGCTTAAGGAACAGGATAATCCCATCTGCCTTGGGCGGCGCGACCATCCGGGTTAAGGCAGCCAAGTGATTCCTACAAGGGGGGAGGTTTCTCTTGCCTCTACTGTAGACGACGCTGGTAGACGAACTCCTACAAATGTGGGACAAGAAGGATTCTAATGTCTAAGCTATGTGGTCGACCTTGCCGTAGTAGTAACGTGCCGCCAAGCAGACATCGTGATGGTAACCGTATACAACGAGCACTCATTCTAGTTGGCAGGTGGTGCAAAAGGAGGAGCTATCTATTAACACCCACAGAACCATAATGATTCCATTCCATCCAAACTAAACTGGATCCCGATCCCATTTTCCAAGGTGGCCAAATATCTAAGCATCACACTAGACCAGCGGCTCACATGGAATCCCCATTTAACCACTCAGAAGGAAAAAAAAATGGGAGGTGCAGAAAGCCCTGCGCCAAAAACCTCAAAATGACATCTGCGTCCTAAGACCAATGTTGACAATGGGTCGGTGGTGTGGTGAACCAAGACTCTGCAGGCCAAAGCAATCAGGCTATTACGTGGCACCCAAAGACAAGCTTGTCTCAGTGTCCCTGGAGCCAGGAGCACAACGCCAACTGCGGTCCTGGAAGTGTTGTTAAATCTCCCACCACTTCATATTTTAATCCAAGGAGAATCCAGAGCAGCAATCCACAGGCATATAATTGGACAACCATCTTGACCATGTAAATAAACTAGATACAGGCTGATGCCATATTAAGCATGCCAATCGATGCTATTACTCCAAAATACAATTTTACTAAACAGTACAAGGTACTGCTATCAGAAATGAAAGAATGAGCCAAAGGAACACCGATAAAGTCAAACTCCTACTCGTACGACTGACTGCTCCAAAACCGACAAGGGGACGGAGGCTGGAGTCTTCGGGATAAATTCAAACACCGAACTGTCCAGTCTGAAATCATAGCGATTGAACACTTCGCCAGGGAAATTAAAAGGCTAGGAATACGTTCCCGGAAGATAGCCATTTTCTCTGACAATCATCTAAAGGTCATAGCCTCATGCGAGGTGAAGGCAAAGAGAGTTTGGAACTGCATGAAAGCCCTGACGGATGATAGCGACACTATTGACTTGACAATGGGAGGGTCTCGGGCGTTCGGGGCATAGAGGCAACGAAGAGGTTGAAATGTTAAAAAACTTACAAAGGAATTAATTACTGGAAGGAAACTCCAACCGAAGCAGGAATCTGGTTGGCCCCCGACAGTGCTCTACCGCTTAAGAAAGAACACGCACCACGTAGGAATACAGACGGAAGGAACACTGTGCATATACTGCCATGAAGGAGACAGTAGAACGCATTTTATGCTTCGGTGAAGGTCTATGTAGCTGCAGGTTCTTACAACTAGGACAGGAAAAACCACAAGCAAGATCCTACACTCAGGAGCCAATGGATGGAGATGAGTTATAAAAAAAAAAATTTAATCAAAAAGGAGGGTCGTATATGTTCCAACAAGAAAAACATTAAACTTCGTCAAAACGAATCTTTTTTTTTCACCCGTTCCTTTTCACAATCATCTCATTATTTGAGACAATGAGTGATCCTCTGGGAAGTTAGTTTTAACACAAAAGGATAAAATAGTCTCATCGGTTGCGCATGTTGACAGAGCTGAGACAAAAGGTTGAAGAGGACAGAGAAAAGATCTTCTAAGAGAGAAATAGCAACCCTAGTCAAATGAGGGATCGGAAAAGAATCGAAACGATCGGACAAATAAATTATAAAGTAGTTCAAGATATGTAGCACGGTGTGACGTGATGTTGAAACGAGGTCGTGTAGTCGGGCACAAGTGACTTTGGCTGTTTCGTTTAATTGATCACGAGGTCTTCCCTCTCCGGTTGACATCTCCCATCTGATCCCTGGCGAACTTTTAAAGCTTTTGCCCGACCACCAGTTTATTTGACGTAAGGTCTTCTCTGAAATGCCAATTGTAGCAAATAACAACTTGTCTCGGATTTTTTTCGCATGGAAAAGAAGTTAAATTGGTTGTCCTGGTGGATTCTTCGGTAAGAAAGACTAACCTAAATCAACTTAAAAAGCTGATAATTTGTTTATTTATCATATGAACATTTTCTTTAAATAAAAAAATATATAGCAAATATAATACAGTTTAGTCAAATTATTAAAAACTTTAACTAATAAAGAGATTACAAAAGTATCAAATTTTCAACAGAATAACGGCAAAATNATATAATTCTACATATAAAATTTTAATTATTTTAGCTTAGATTAACGGTAGATTAATTAATTAATATAAATTAATAGAGTTTATTTGAACTATTGTAAACGTATAACATTCAAAATCGAGGTTCACCAGAAGCAAAGCATTTCCTAACCGAAAATTTTGCATTTTGCCAAACACGAAGAAATGTGTCCAAAGCAAAAAATTCTAAGAATATAGAACGCTGCCCAAAAACTTATCTTTATGAGGTGCACAACTATCACTTCTCACCCCTCATAATAAAAAGAGCGTTCAGCCTGCAAAAACGTTTGATCGATACTTATTATATTAGAAAGTTATGGCAAAATATGAAGATCATCACAAACCAGCTGTTCAAGAAAATCGGAACCTGGTACTGTTAAGATGGCTTATCAAACTTTTATATTAATTACATGGATGGACCATTTGTTAAATATTATTTTTCAATCAAATATTTGGGATTTTCATTTTCTGACAGACCTATGCATTTAAGAAGGAGAGAGAAAGTGAGAGAAAAAGGGAGAGAACGAAAACTTTGTTATATCCTGAGCACACGTTCCTTTAAGAATAGCAGGAGCGTTAGAACAATCATTCAAATAAAGAAATTAATAAACCTTCAAACGAACCTAATAATCTTATTAGAAAGCAACAAATGTCAATAATTTGCTCAGCAGCAGTCTAATGTGAAAGTATAAACAAATCCGAAGCAATGGTTGATCTCAACACCAACTGAGCCCTCCTCAGCAGATGAGAATGTAAATATTTAAGCGATGTGACTTTGAATAAACTTTACAAGGACGTGCCTATCAAATAAGCTTCCTGCAGTCAATATTAAGCCATTTATGAAGACATAAGCACCAGCCAATAAAGCTTGATTCATTTTTTACATTGTGTTACTCTCTTGCAGGTTCCTTAAAAGTGCTTTCATAATTGTGATGCCCAAATCTACGCTTCCATGTTTCATGCATTAAACGACAGATACGCATGTGAATAGAAAGAAAATAAAAGTGGATCAAAGACAGAACGCTACGATATTCCGATGACTTAAAAGGTTACTAAAATGATATGTCAACCACAGCTTGCTATCTCCTTGTAAGATATGATTCACAATTCATTGAATTTCAAATGAGATAAATGGATAGATAGATAGGCGAATAGGTAGATTGAGAAATAAAGAGAGAGAGTGAGTGAAGTGAGAGAGAGAGCGAGAGAGAGAGAGAGAGAGAGAGAGAGAGAGAGAGACCGTCTTATCAGGTATGTGGGCGAACGTCTGTAAAGATAAATAAAACTTATAAATAATGCCGACAGTTTTTAAATTGTTTTTAAATAATCCCAAAACTTTAAATCCAGAAATATCTCAATTTGTTGTAAATGAAACTAGATCTTTTCTATTTTCGTTATTTCAAAAAAAATTTAAAAACTTTAAACTACTAAGGGCGGTCATTTGAGCTTCTGAGATTCCATGTGTTCACCATTTTGAACCAAACACGTATAAATCTGAATATTTGGACAAATTGGATCAGTCGTAAAATCTATAAGGCCAAAAAAATAGTTACCCGTGTAGATGTGATATCCTTTTCCGGGTTTGCGTCTATAGGGCAAAGGGTGGGCGTAAGGGAGGTAGCCGATGGGGGATAATGAAGTATAACAAGTTTAAACAAGTGTTTTTCCGAAGGGAAGAAGACCACCAGGGTCTATTTGAAGAGGCCGTGAAGCGAGCCGGGAACCACGCCTGTTAGCCAGAGTAAAAACTATCAAGAGGAAAAGTTAAACGTACACTTAATACTCGGACATTAAACCTCGACTTAGTCCGGTTTTCTTTTTTCCCATCTTCTTTCTTTTTAAGCGTTACAACCGAGATTTCGTCCTTACTTTTTTTCCACCTTCCTGTCTTCCGCTGGGAGTTTAGAAAGCGATATGATCTCCTTTCTTTTCGTCAGGTAGTCATCAATTATTTTCGATTAAACGTTCTATCATCACGGTTTTTAAGTGCAAAATTGTTAATTATGAAAAAATTCTCTTTTTTTTTTTTGTAAAACAAAGACTTAAAGACATTAACTATTAAACTATAAGCTTACCTCTCGGACCGGTTCTGACATTTTACTGAATCACTAACGTCAAATAACAAACCTCTCGAGGCGGCAGTTAAATACCTCTAATCTTATTTTAAAAAATCTACTCCGACTTTTAAAAAAACTCCTATTAGAAAGAATTTTTTCGATCCTAAATACTCAAAATACAATTCCAAACCATCAATTTGGTTTTTGCAACTGCCATTCAACAATCCAAAAGTGGTATTGTGTAGTAGACATTATCTGCTCCTCTCTTGAGTTGGGGTAGTACTTTTCTGGGGCCTACTTGATCTAAGCCAAGCTTTTGATCGAGTTTGACACCTGGCTTGCTGGCAAGCTCAGACATCCTGCCCTCCACCTGTGCTATCTCATACTGCACAGTTGTCTCACTGACCGGTTTTTTTCATTGAAGACAATTCCATCTCATAATATTTCCCTATTTATGCTGGGGGTTGCATAGAGTAACGTTCTGGACCCCATACTATATCAGGTTTATATAGCTCATTTTCCACCACATATTCAAACCACTAAACTCACATTTGCAGACGATTCGGCGATCTTTTGTAGTAACTCCGATCCTGTCATTTTCAATCAAAACCTTCAACAACACCTCACACAAGTAGAGTCTTGGTGTGAAAAGAAAAGAATAAAATTTATTAAGATAAATCCACCCATATTACCTTCCTCCTTCACTCTCCGTAAAAAGATCTCCCCTCCAGTCTACTTAAATAATCACCCCCCCCCCAACTGTGGACAAGGTGCGATACCTCGGAGTGTATATCGATAAACGGATGAATTGGAATCCTTATTTACCCTCGATTGAATCATTGAGAAGTTATGACACTTACCTCTCAAAAGTAAAATGCCAAAGCAAAAATACCATAGTTAAGCTGATATGGAACTATAAGTGTTTGGTTCCGCTGCATCTAAATGGCCTATCAATCGAAAAAATCTTGATGCTCCAAGTAATGTTTCGAACGAAACGACATATACAAACTTTAACATTCCCATTGTCCAGGATAAAATCCGCCCCCTTATCCAAAATTTCACAAAACCCTTCCAACCACCATAAATTAGTACACTAAAGACTCACATAGAGAAGGGTTCCCTCCCTAACCCTCCTCGCCGATTGAAGAGACGATAGCCTCAAGATCTTCGCAGTGATAGCAATTAAAGCAATATTAATTAAAGAATCAAATTTTCGTATCATTGGAGTACTACCAATAGGTAGTTTCTCCTCTTTGGCCTTTAATTTTCTTTCAATTTCTTGCCCAAAAAATTTTTAAATTATTAAATTAAATTAAATTTTTCCCTTCAATTTCCCTACACCATTCCTTCTTCAGCCCTTGGAAGAAGGAAAATAACGGAGCTGAGAGAAAGCGTAATTTTCACTCTTTTTTACTTTATTTTTGTCGTAATTTTTTATACAGTCTACTACCTAACCGGACCACTATTAGTCACTTTTCCCCTGTTTGCCTGTCACTATATCTTCTCTCACCCTCACACTCTCTTTCTTTCTCTCTCATTCACTCTCTCTCTCTCTCTCTCTCTCTCTCTCTCTCTCTCTCTCTCTCTCTCTCTCTTTATGTATATACATCGATATTTCTTTGCTTGCCTTTATATCACACTTCATCTTTTTTTAATCTTACTCTCTCCCACTCTTTCACGCTCTCCACCTCTGTCTCACGCAAACTTTACACCCTCTTTATTCAGGTGAAAGAACCAGTTTCCCTCAGCCTCTGATGAAGTGGTTGCAAGGTGCGATCTGCTGGAACATCTCAATGTGGAAAAAGCTCGTTTTCTAGGTATTCTCTCCTAGCAGCAGTAGTATTACTGTGGCATTAACCGTAAATGAAATGTATATCAGTAAGATGTGCATTAGGAAACAAGGACATAATTTAAATCACCAATCTGAGGAAGTTGTCAGATAACATAAAGCAAACTTGAATTGAACATTTAAGAACCGACACGAAACTCAAGAGCCTGGATTTCCTGTAAAAATTGAACGTGCCCCCTTCATTGACGCCAGTTTTTTTCAACAAAATTGTTGGGCATTTCGAAGCGCAATCCAAAAAGTATACATACCGCTGGAAGCTAATTGAATGGAGAACTTTTGAGGGATTTGCCAAGCTCCAGGAGTTTTTAGTTATTAACAGTTGCCAATCCAACATTTTAAAAAATTTTAAATTTTCGATATTTTTGTTTTTTTCTGAAATTTTCGCACAGAATTTTTTCATCGATTCTGCAAGTTAAAAAGGTTCACTTCTTTCGTGGTCCGCTTAAACAATTAATATCTTTCAATTAATTAAGGTTTTTAGTCGAGATAAAAAATCAGTGTCACGAGCGGGAATCGAACCTACACTAACTTCCCATCTCAACCCCACATTTACAATTTTCCCTCCTTTTTGCCATTTTTTCAAAAGTCATGTGATCTATTTGATCTCTCGGCGACAAATGAAGTTAGTGTCCGAGTGGATCGAGGTCACGATAGCTCAAGCAGCGGCGTATCTAGCCGAAGATTATGGGTTCGAATCCCGCTCGTGACACTGACTTTTTATCTCCACTAAAAACTTAATTAATGTAAATAGATTTCCTTACAGCGAATTTAACGTCCTTTCTGCCGGCACAAACCAGATTTTTCTACATTCAGTAATTCTGAAGTTTATAAGCAATTTATTGGACCTAAGTCGAAAAATTACAAAACACCCAAAACCTGAAATTACTTCTTTACCGTTGAGATTTGGACAAGGTTTATAGAAAGTTTTTTGTTGCATATGGTGATATGATCACCCCTAACCTTTTTGTCACTTATCGCCAGTCACCCTGTATATATTTCATTTTATCAATAAAAGTACATATGATTTCATTATTGATATTGGGTTGTCCGGAAAATAATGCAGGATTTTAAGTTTTCATTAAAAAAAATCTATATAAAATATTCTGTTTACGTTTACAGGATTACTCATTNTGGGAAATTATTTTGATTAAAGAACATTGCTTTAAAGTAACTAGTTTCTTTTTTTTTGTTTAATACCAAAATCCTGCATTATTTTCCGGACAACCCAATAGATTCTAAACTGATGTTTTGAACGGCAGAAAAGAACAATAGTATGTCTATCGAAAAAATATTTTATTGTAGATTTAGTTAAAATGTAATAGTTCAACCGAACTTTTTTAATAAAGTCAATTGAATTAATTATGTTTTTTTTAGTTACATTGACAAAATATAAAGCTTGGAAATTCAATAGATTGAGCAAAATTGAATAATATAGTCAGCTCATAAATCAGGGTTAACAAATTAAGCTTTAATTGATTATAATTCGTTTGTAATAAACATAGCTGAGAATATTTAAATAATCCGAATCATTTGTCAATCGGGGATTCGGAATAACGGAATCCCGTCCCCGTCCCCGTCCCCGTCCCCGTCCCCGTCCCGTACCCAGCTTATAACCCATCAATCTAAAGCCGAAGAGCGCTTACATATGAAAGAAGCGTTGAAGCCTTGGGGGAGAGAGAAAAGCATAACCGATCTGAATAATACAATATACGTGAGCCCTTCGAGAAAGAGGAGGAAGTAGATTTCAGTGTATGTCATTTGTTTCTGGGCTTTCGGATTCTGCTGCGTCAAATTCACTGAATCACCGCAGATGACTGCTCCCTTCTTTCCGATCCCCTTCGCCACCGAGGCCTCCTTCTTCGACGATTTACATTTACCCTTCCCTCTCTAAACTGCAATTAAGACGGTTAAATTGCACTATAAACTATTGTCTATGTGTCGGTGGAAATTTTTAAAACGAAGCATAAATCGAGGCCTATATGCAAAGATTTAAGTGTAAACGTAATTTAGTATAATAAAATTTGTTAATTGAGGAATAGAAAAAAGAATACAAGAAACGAAAGAGGAGGAATAAATAATAGAAATACCACCGCGGGAGCGGAAGTACTGATAGGTAATGAAAGAGAAGGATTGAGAGAGAAATATAGCCAGTGGGACGTAGACGTAAGCTGAGAGAGATGTGGGATGAAGTAGAGCAGGGGTGCTCAAACTTGAACTGCTGGCGATCTACCTCAATATTTTTAGACTACTTACGATCGACTCTGAGAGGCTGCAAGTGTGTGTGATGCAGNTGTATAATGCAATGGAATGAAAAAAATGAAGGGAATTCTTCATTAGCTCGACACAATGCCACAAAACCGTTTTTGTTTCCAGTCATTGCTGGTGCTCCATCGGTTGTAATGCACACTAATTTATATATTGGTAGCTCGTAGTTTTTTACAAAATTGAAGAAAACGTCATATATATCTTCGCCACGGGTCTTCCCCTTCAGAGGAATTTTTTTCTTCTCGAGATCTACTCAAAAAGCACTCGACCGTTTGAGCACCCCTGAAGTAGAGAGAGGGTGTGAGAGAGAGGTTACATCACGCAATGTTGTTTTTAATAAATTTAAGAGAGAAAGAAAGAGAGAGAGAGCGAGAGAGAGAGAGAGAGAGAGAGAGAGAGAGAGAGAGAGAGAGCCTAAGGGAGATAGAACGTTTATGTATATATACATAAAAATGATAGATGTGGATGAAAATTCAAAACATCGACTGATTTAAGCGACCAAGTAATATTGAACGCACGGCAATGCGCTGGCCATGTTCCAGGAAGCTGCCACGTATATCTTTACAATTCACCCAGTTTTTCTCACCCTCATATCGCAGCTTCTTCTTAAGACGGGCTTTTAAAATTTGAATCATAAATTATGCTGTGATCGCTTAGAACATTGTCAACATTTGAGCACTTAATACAGTCTTTTTGAAAGGGGTGAATTTCAAACTTTACAATTTCGGCTTACTGATCATAAAAATTGTACTTACCAAAGAGCTAGAAAGGTGAAATTCATTAAAAAGGTAGGTTTGATATAGCAAGTAGGGGAGGGTGTAGTCTCACCATCAAAATTATAAGGCACTTTCTGTATAGGTAAAAACGTGAAATATGGTAGAAAGGTAGGGTCTTAAATTGCGGAGAAACAATGACGTCAGATTAGGCCGACTTCGACCAAGTTCGGAGTTAAATCTTATATGCACCGGCATAAATTTCCCATTTGATTGGCTTACGCCATTAACATTCATAAAAGTCAAGGATTAGGTTTGTTAAATGCTTGATTAGATGTTAGTAACTCAAATTCTCTTGTAGCCGAACGTACATGGCTCTGTCCAGGTTGAAAAGCCTCCAGGGATTTCACCGGATTTACTTCGATCCCTCTCAGGTGAAGGCCAAGAATAGCGCGAATGTTGAATACAACCGTCTACGATCATTTTATAGGCCAGAACCTCAATTCACTCCTACTTTCATGAGCAACACTGTTCTTTTATTTTTATTGCTTAATACTTGGCCAGTTTCTGAATGAGAATTAAAACATCAGGACCATGTGTGCTCAACAAAGAAAGGTGGGTGAAGGTAGAGAAGTCAGAAGGAAAGAAAAATGTTCAAGACGCCTCACCATTGCACATTCAGAAATTAGCCAAGTGTTAAGCAATAAAAATAAAAGTAGAAGTGAAATGACGTTGGCCACAATGTAGATATCCCTACTTTGATAGGCTGAAATTTTTGGGAGGGAGTCTGAAATATTTATGTTTTATATTTTCTTTTGAGTTCTTTCAGGTTATGGACTGAAAAAAGGAGGGCTTTGCCGCAGTATCATATATATATATATTTCATTGATAGGCTAATTTTTTGGAGAGGGTATGGAACTAGGCCCTTTCTTCATGGTTAGGTTGTTGTTGGGATGCATTTACAATCAACTGGGAATTTTAAAATCTCATTATTTAAAAAACAAAACATTAAAAATTAGTTTTATTAAATTTTACCTGTGCATTCTTTTTAATAGAATAACCGTTGGATCTTTTTGAAAGTGGGCACTCTCCATAACAGACTCTGCGTGGTTCTTGACTTTAATTTTAATATAAAATTGCCCTCTTCTTTCTTAATAACTTGTTTTTTTAAATCCGTATTGATTATTTCATTGGTTGGTTGGTTTACAACAAACGGTCTAAGCCTTCAAAGTTAATACACATTTTTTAATGTGGGATTCATTCAAAATTGGTTGAACAAAAGTACTGTTTATACGTGGTATTTAGTAAAGAAGGTTTAAGGAATAAAGTGCGTGGTAAGCCAGAAACGAGGAGGAAAACGACCACCTGAATGATTTGGTTAAGTCCTACCCACCAAAGGACTGGGCTGGACTGTTACATCTATAAACTACAAGATATTTAAGAAAAAAGCTACGTGAAATAATTTATTTCTCATTCGGACCTTTTGACACTGTTCATATTTCTTGGGTAGAATTGAACGGATTAGCTGGTGTTCTAGTAGAACCGCAATTCATTTAAAAATTTAGCTCGATATTATAATGTATTGTTTATAACAAAGAATAAAAAATACTAATGCTACTACTTTCTGGTAAAAACTTGCTAATATTTTTGGCAAATAAATTTCTAACAAGTATTTGGTCGTTCCCGATCACTTTGGTCTATCTTTGGTCTATCCTCCTTCATTCGACCTATCAGATGCGTTTTGTCCTTTCGCCATCAGTAAAGGATGTCAGTGTGTTTTCTTGTCTTTCATGTCTTGCTACATAGTGAGAGAGTACCCAATAAGGGGGTGGAATTCCGAAACAGTTCAGATATAAAAAAAAGGGCCAAAGAGGGACAAAGATGATCAAGATACTTTACAAAAGCATTTCACAAATTTTTTCAAAATTATTCTCTTAAAAAGAACTATTTGATCAACTGGTTAGTGGCATAGTTTTAATCTTCATGGCAAGTACTTTGGTCGTGTACGATAATTTTGGTCATCCTATCTACGCTGATTTTGTCTAATAGATGTGTTTCAGCTTTTAGCTATCTATTAACATGGCATTACGTAGACTTTTTTATGGTAAACATGTTTTCAACTGGGTAGTCATGTGAGCTGTTTAAACCCCTAGCAACTGATTTTTTTTTTTTTTTTTTTTTTTTTTTAATAAAACGTTAAAAAGGCAGCAACAACACTCACACTTAATTTATTCCCAGCGTAGAGGCGTATTGAAAAAGTGACCCGTGGTGTCGGACTGCATTAAGGCGTCCAGCGAAATATCAAGCAAAGTCGAGTCGGGCCGATTGTTCTCGGACAATGCTCTCCGACGGATATCGACCCTCAAAACTCCATTAGCACCACCCTCTCCTCGCTCTTCCACCCTCAAACGACACCTCGTATATAAATAAAGAGAAAGCAGGTCCATTAATTATCAGTCATTGGATTAATTAGGAACCATTACTTGACCGCGGTCACCTTCTCCTTTGTCCGCGAAAAATATACCTTGCCTTGCCCCCTTATAAATGGGGTGGTGATTGTTTTCCGAGCGGCTGGACTTACCCTTTCACGCTTCTCTTTCAGCCGATTCAGCTTTTCTACCCTCCCTGCTCTGCAGCTCTTTTTCAGCCCTAACTTATTAATCTAAGCTGTTCACTGTACATACTAATTTGAGTTTTTCAAAGGGTAATTGAGAAAATTGATCAGTTATTCCTATTGTAGACTAATGAACTAAGGTAAACTAAAATGTATCAGTTATTCTATAAATATTATACGTTCTTATCAGATTGTAACTATTGCTCACTTTGCTTTCCTTTTCCACCCCTCTCTCTCACTCACTGTCAATCTCTCTCACCCTCTCTCTTTCTCTCTAGCTCTCTTTCTTTCTCACACTTTCTTTCACATTTATTCTTTCTTTCTCACTCTATCTCTCTCGTTCTTTTTCCCCTATCTTTCCCCTTTTTCTCTCTCTCTTTATCTATCTCTCTTTCTACTCTGTCTTTCTCTTTGTCTCCTTTCTTTCTTCTCGCCCTATCTCTCTCCCTCACTCTTTCTCTCTCACCCCCTCTTACTCTCTCTCTTAATCTCTACTTCTTTTCTCCACCTCTCACGCCTTGCCTAAAGTATTAATCTAAGTTGATCAGTTATATGCGAGTTCTGTTTTTATAGTAATAAATAACTTGAGTCAGTTTGTTAAATTTCTTAGATTTGTGACAGAACAAATCAGCATGGTCAAAGATGGCCAAACCTCGACCTCAACCAAGCATCTGGAAATATAGATCTTCCATTTTGTTTAAATTTATTTTAATTTTATAAATTCATGAGAAGTTTTTTACATCGTCTAAGTACTGATGTTAGCAGTTTTACGTTGTTTATTATAAATGCGCATATTTCTTTTCTTTCGTAAAAATGCAAATCTTACGTTAAAGTGTAATATTTTTGGCTAAAAGCTAAAAGGTAATGTTTCACTTTATGGTACAATTCTAGGAGGCATTTCCTTTGCACTGTGATATTTAAAATATTTGTAATTTGAATGTTTAAGTAGTTAATTATTCAAGAAAAGAAATAAAGTTTCTTCAAACTATTTATACTAAAAATCAGTTTACTGTGTAGCCCAAGTTTTAAAACAATAAGTTGGACGAAAAGCCAAATATATAATCGTTGAGATTACTAACCGTTTGTGCTTGCTTAACATGGGTATAAAAAAATAATTAGAAAGAATTAATCCATTTTAATAATTTTCTTTTTTAAATCTACTTCTGCAATATCTATTGTTTCTTGCTATTATTAATTTTTAATTGCAAATTACAGAAATTTGTCATAGACAAAGAGGGTTTTAAAATCCTTTCCAGTGCTTTTATTATATAAACATAATGAATTTTCTGGTCAGAAGAAAACTTACTTAAAATGCATGTTTTACACTGGTATAAGCCTCGAAATTTGATATCCTAACTAAAAGGTTGAATCCATAGCGTTTGAAAGAAATAATTATTTATACAAAAATCGTGTTGTTTGGAACAATAAAGCACATAAGCAGTTTCTTTCAAGCTTAAAGCTTAGTTGGCCCATCCGTCATATAAAATGAAAGAGGATCCCTGAGAGAAGGGAGAAAAGGGCAATGCATTTCCCATATTCGTCTTAAGTACGAGCCATCCGACGCTGCCCAATTTAGTAAAAAAATCTAGGCTCGGCCCTCCTCGGACCACTCGGCGATTCCCATGTAAATACCCGGGTTGAGTTTTTCGGCTAAGAGTTTTTTACGAGGAGCAGCCAGCCCACACGGACGATAAAACTGGAAGAATCTCCAAACGTTTCGATTTGGCTGGGCTGGAGGCGAGTAAATAATGGAAAACGGAGAGTGAAGTAGTTTTGAAAACCGTCGTCATTTGGTGAACATTCTGGATTTATACGCGTCTTTTTTATTACTATTATATCGTTGAGATATCCTTTTGTGAAATTTTGTAAAATCAGCCAAATTTGTTGTGTTTTACGACAGGATTCTTTTAAAAGATTGGTATCATTTTATTGGGTTTTTTTCCGAAAAAAAGTAAATGTTAAGAATACAACAATTTTTCTATATAGTAAAATTGCTAAAGTGTGATAAGTTGAACCTATATTAAATGCGTAAATTTTATTTTTATGTTAATGTCATAACTATAACAAATTTTCGTCCTAAATTAAGCACTATTGGTCGCATGTGAAAAACTGGCAATAAATGTATTTTCTTATTTTATCTGTTCTCTAATTACAAGTTACAATTTTCATGTAGTTGATTTCGACTATAAATCCAACTGTTCATCATATATGATATGGTTTGTTAAATTTGGAATCATAAGGCTTTCTAAATTGCTACCCTCTCGCAAATCGGAGGGATCATAGGGTACTACTAGTCTACATAGGTCATTTTCACCCTAACTAGCATAGTCTTTTTTAACTCTGAAAATTGCTGGATTTGACTTCCACGACTTGTAGTAGGACTTCGTATTCACCCTATATACTTTTTACCATATATCTTTTTACAATTTTTTTTTGTTCCACCCATCCAATATCACAAGATATCAACAATGTTTTTTCTTTTACTTCTTCCGAGAATAACATCCCCTGAGGAAAAACCTTCCCGGATTACAGAAGCTGAGAACTTTGGATTGGGCAAGTTTCCTAACAAAGATTCTGGCAGTCGGCGTCCGGTAGATAACAACTCGTAGATGAGCTCGATGGAGCGCATCATATCTGGCCGAGAGAGATATGTCTCCCAAGGGAGGCAGGAAGTCCAGGCGTCACGTCTACAGAACAAAAGAACGATTTTCCGGAACGGGCAGAATTAGTGGGGAAAAAGAGGCATTGTTTTCGGACGAGCTAACACCGACAAAAGGGGATTCAGTGGGGGGATTATCCGCTCATTTCTCATTTCTCTTCCATTTTACCGTCCCTCAGAATCGTCTTCTCGGCGTTACACCTCCCAGTCACTAATCTTATTTAAACGGAAAAAATCTATCATTCACTGTAAGAATCTACAATGTAACACGTTTTTAAGCTCAAAGACCGTAATTCAGTTAAAATTCAAGGCTGTTTCATCGACTGGTTCTCTTCTTCACATTTCAAGCATACGCGTTTCAGTTAATTTCAAATCTAAGACTTAGTATACAAGTTACTAATCAAGTCCAATTAAATCATTAATCTTACTATAAATAATTTGTATTAAAATTTCACAAGAAAGTCTGTGAATTTCAAAATATTTCTCTCCAACTCTTCACGACTGTATTTATTCAAATCTGACAGTTTGGTTAAATACAGATTCATCAAAACGTTGAAAACCTTAGGCGGCTTTCACATTAACGAGACGGGTAGCAAGAGACTGATGATTAAATTGACAAAAACATGTCACAAGACCTCTCACGTTGAAGATACATTTAATCGCCCACTGCCAGTCGCGATTACTGATGCTAAAAATGTCACCTAACAGTTTACATTTAATTAATAAATTTAGTATTGAAACATCAGAAGTAAAGATATTAGAAAAAGACAAACACACAGTTCTTTCGTAAAGTTTTTCAGGAAATTTACTGCTGCAGGCTGGGGTCATTTAAAACAGCAACTAGGTCTCTGAGAGCACATTGCTACCGAAATAAGAAGCATGAATCTCAGACACGATGATAACGCTTTGCTAAAAACGCTCCATATTTTATTTTCTCTTGCATTCACAAAGCTGTCCTTTGCCTTTAATGGGTAAAGTTTCAAAAACAAAATTTCACCGTGAAGTTTGAAAAGACATCGAAAATCTCTAAGTTTTAATGTTTTCACCTGCAAAACTGAACGCGTTGAGGATTCTGTCGTGCTTTCTCTACAAAAGAAACCAGATGACTGCGCTGGCTCAAGATTCTTTATTGCTGCACCTAATTTCGGACAGAATAAATTGGAATTTTGCCATCCTCTCTGAGAAATTATCCATAGAGAACCGGTGAAAGGCTATGACAAACAGTTCCAGTCTTTATTTCAAAATCTATTTTTCTTTATTATAACCAATGTTTGTGTAGCGGGGAGTTTCAAGATTTTCAGTACAAATTTAAAATGTACCTTCAAAGTGTGCATAGATAAAGGATCAGCATAGATTTCTAAATAATGCATGTAGGTTAGGGGTAACGGAGGGCAATGTTGATCAAACAAATTGATTAAAAAAAAGGAAGGTTTTTCCAGTTAATAACCCAAAAACCAAAGCATGACACCCGTATGTAAGAATAGAACAAAAAAATTCGCCTTAAACTATTGAAATTTAGAAGATAAGAGAATAAGTTCAAGTTTCATAAAATCAGACTACATAGCATTAGAGTTAATTTTGGTGCCTAGACTGTTTTACAAAGTGTGCAATGAGTAACAAGCGAGAAGTTAACGCCAATATAATTGTACTTGTTTACTACTCCGTTAGAAGTAACTTTGAAATACCATTTACCCTTTAAAGCTAGTCTGTTTCCTCTTCTGAAAACACCCCCTTCGATTTATATACATTAATCGTCAGGTTCCACAAGCCACAGTATTTCACTGTCACCAATATTTTTTTGAAGAGAAATGACAGTATTGGCAAGCAGGATTACATCGAATGCATACATGAGAGCTTTATGATAAGAACCAAAAACCCTGTTCCTGAATTTTATAACTGGGGAAATGGTCTGTAAAAATGGAGAATGGAAGAAGGCTAAGACTACACACTCTTCAAAAACAATTTATTCAGCAAACATGGATGTCAATGGAAAGTGTTAAAATTACCATAAATGACAATTAATTAAGGTTTTTAGTTGAGATGAAAAAAAGTTAATGGCACGAGAGGGATTTGAACCCACGACCTTCGGCTAGATACGCCGCTGCTGCCGCCGAAGGTCGTGGGTTCGAATCCCTCTCGTGCCATTAACTTTTTTCATCTCAAATAAAAACCTTAATTAATTGTCATATATTAATTGGTGAAGCGGACCACGAAAGTAGTGAATTACCATAAATATTTAAGTAAGGAGCGGAACATGTTTTTTTCATGTGTTTACGAATGTGAAATAAATCGGCCAAGAAAAATTCTATGAATACACCTATTGGCCCTGAACCCTTTAGCGACATACCATATTGCCAAACGTTGATCCATCAGACAATGTGTTACGAATTCTTAGTTCAATGGAAGAGGAGAGTAAAAATTCATTAAAGGACCGCATAAATTACTAAACTTAGGACATATTAAGACTAGAACGATTGTGGAACTGCTGCCTGGACTCTGAAGACTCCGGAGGATACTTGTAAATTCGGAGCAGCAGAAAAATGCCTGTGCAGATATTACACAAATGGGACAACTGAACATGTCCCTGTTCTTGCGAAGGCTTTGCAGGCTGAGATTGATTAACTGAGATTTAAAGGGGGAAAAACCCTAGTTCTGAAGGATACACGCGCGGAGGTCCTTGAGCTTTCGGGTCTGATAAAAAGTCTTAAGTGGAGGAGTAGTTCCCCTGAGTACTACAGCTATTTTGTCTATGTTACCCCTTAACCTTTTAATAATTCAACGGGATGATGTATTTATTAGAGTAAAGGCCTAAAAGGGAGGCATATCCCCAATTCCCCTGAGGAATATCGAGAGGTGATGCCAGTTAAAAAAAGGTATAACGGGATACTCTGATATACAAGAGATAAATCACGAATATTATGATAGACTTAAAAAATTCCCACCATATTCAGGTAATTTGGACAAAGCCGGCGTGAAAACGCGGACAAGTAGGATTGGGTACAAACGAGTGATGAGTTTTAGTGAAAACCTAAACATTCTTTGAACAAAGAAGACCTATGAATCTATGGTTCAGGCAAGAGGCGTCTCAGATTTAAGGTTAAAAACCTTATCCTTAAGTATTCAGAAATCGTGAGATGCGGTCTGGTGTGATGTAGGTTTCAGAAAAACATTTTCTTTGTCGTTCCAACGTTTCGATCTTTATTGAGCCTGAAGATGATCTCAATAAAGATCGAAACGTTGGCACGGTAAAGAAAATGTTTTTCTGAAACCTACATCACACCAGACCGCATGTCACGATTTCTGAATAATTATCGATTAACGGTCACTAATCACGACACACTTATCCTTAAGAAAGGAAAATACATTATTTCATTTACTTTCTACGTTTCTTTGTAGAAAACTGAAGGTAGACGTGTATGTTGAAGAAAAATTGTCACATCGAATGTTTTAATGTTTGTCATGTCAGTATAAGAAAAAAAACATTTGTCGGAACAAATATGTCCTTCTTATAAACCTATTTCAACAAAAACGATGTCACATTCCCACAAAAGAGAACAAGTTATTTGAAAGTCGCCTAGTTATCACACAAAAGCAGTCTGGAGGTGAGGAGACTGATTGTCGAGTCTGGTCGTTGTCTGAAGCCGGCACAATGAGGAATGACTTGCAACCCCGAAGAAGGCACGTAACGCAAGATTACCCACGGGGAATACGTAGAGAGAGTTATTAATAACGAATAAAGGATCCTTAGTATCCATACTGATATAGTCATCAGACACGGTTGTCAAACATTCCAAAGCTGTTGGATAAGACAATCTTTAATATCCAAAACGACACGGTCTTCGGTGATACAAGCGTTTTCTTTATGTATTATTTTCCAATATTTTTTTTGTCTCTGGGTTCGTTAAGTCCGAGAATGTGCTACCTCAATAAAACTATGCACCCTACACGGTCACTCTTTACGACATAGTATAATTCGTGTTTTTGCTCCGGTCTGAGCAAATCAAAGGCGGAAGCAAAGTAGGAATGTGCCTTCACTTTCTATGGCCAAGTTTACTGACCCTAAATAAACGTGAGAGTTTAATGTATTTATGGCCTATCCCCTAACAACTCGGTCGGCTATTGTAAAACCGACCGACTACCTCAATCCGCATCAACGCCCTCCTTTAAATTGTTTAAAATTATTTTGAACAAACAAAAACAAACTTTAGACAATGTGCATCTAAAAAACAATAGGGACATAAATATCTTTTATATATAACGTTTGTTCGTGTTTTCTAAAGCATCAAATGATATGTTAAGTTATCACCTGTTATCACTGAATGATTAAATGATTCTAATTTATAGACATCTGAACCTTACCTCGTTTTATCTTTTCTCATAAATCGTCTCTGGATTTATAGTGAGCAGTAAAATTTGTATGAAAAATCCAACAAGAACGTATATTTAAAAACATCTGCCACTACTAAAATATATGAGTGAAACAATATCTTACTGTCGTAACTAAATTTCCCAAAAGATAAAAGATCGTTGACATTACCAAATAAAAAATATCCTACCTTATAAATCATAACTTCAGCTAGTCTCTTTGGTTAATTCGAAAACCTAATATTTTTATAAATAAGCAATTTTGTAGAAAGAACAAATGACACACTATAATCAATATAAACATATTTTAATGTTAGCATATTTTTTCAACCTAATGGATGTTATTTTCACTTTAAAATAAGTTAGTTGAAATAATCCGGAAAAAGATTAAACTGACTGGCCACCCTCATGCTCAATTGGTCCGTTAATTTGTCCTTCTTTTCAAAAATAATGAGAGGGAGAGTGGTTAAGAGAGAGAGAGAACAGAGACACACACTCAAAAGCATACAAACAGAGGGTGAACCAAGAGAGAATGAATTGAGAAATGGGGCAAATAATCATGAAGAAAAAATAAGATAATTAGAAATAGGTTGTTAGCGAATATGAAAAGAGAAAATAGATAGACAGCAAAAGAAATGAAAAAATAGATCGATAGACAGCAAGAGGGAGAAAGAAAGAGAGAGAGAGAGAGAGAGAGAGAGAGAGAGAGAGAGAGAGAGAGAGAGAGGTAGAGAGAGAGAGCAGGGAAAAAGGGAATAATATAAAGGGAGGCAAAGAAAAATTGATAGATTCATAAAGGGAGACGGAGACTGCGAGAGTGGGAGAGAGAGAGAAACTGAGAGAAGAAGAGAGAGAGATTGTGAAAGAGAAAGGCACAGATTGAAGGAGGGAGAAAGAGAGAGAATATGAGGGGTATGAGAGGTAGGAAAAAAGATAGAACGAGCGAGATGAGAGAAAGAAAAAGAGAACAAGAGAGAGAAAGCGAGAGGGAGGGAAAGAGGGGCGGACAGACAGAGACATGTATGTATATGTGTATAAAGAGGGAAAGAGTTGCAAAGAAAACTGTTGCGCAAATGGACAGTCAGAAAAGATAGTCAAACGAGAAGGTAGATTAGTCTAGTACAAAGTTAGGTACATAGATTAGCGGAGATAATTTGTATACAAATATTAAAAATTAACGTTTTCCCCTTGTTTTTGCCAAAAATCAAGAAAAAAAATATATATATGAAAAATGTTAATATCGAAAGACCTTGGTCCGCAAGAAATATTTGGGAGAGGTTTGATAAAATTTGATAACTCGCGCTTTTAACAAGGCAGCTACGATATAAAAGCTTAATGAGTGTGAGAGAGGGTGAGGGGTGTTTGAGATAGTGAGAAGGGGTGAGTTTGTCTGCGTGTGTGAGAAAAAGAGAGAGAGAGACAGAGAGAGAGAGTTTACAATATTATTTTAATAAGAATTATCCTTGTTGAGTCAGGACAAGCTAATCCCCCAACCGGACGCTTCGGGCAGAGGTGGCTGAGACACGAAAGACTGAGGAAGGACCTTTTGCTCAACTCTGTCAGAAACACATACTTTTTTAAAATTGCAAGGAGTCTAGTATGCCAAATGATCATGTATTTAATAAACTGTTTTAAACGGTTACCACTGGTTGATTTGCGTTGGATTCAGATTTTTCTCTTTTTTAAGTAAATTATTTGTGATTGCGGCACTACACTTAATTCATACTGACAAATGACACGCTTTGCTTGGTGTCAAGTGGATTCGCGCAAAAGATCGTTATAAGTTAATAAATATATATTTTTAATAGCCGTCCGTTTTTTTACCTTTCCGTTAATGAATGTTGGCAAGAGTTTGCAAAAGTAATTTTGAGTGTTTTGCACTAGTTAATAGCGCTTTTTTCAAACACTTCTTACACACTAAAATAGTTTCCTTCTATCAGTAAAGTTTACAGTTAGAATCGATCTAAGAAAACCATGATACCATAGTTCAATTCAATGGCCTAATGGTTGAGTAAAATATTATGGAAAAGGAGTAGAGAATTGATTATATTAGAGGTGGGAGACCTTGAAAAGGGGCAAGTTGGGAGATGTTTTGATAAATAAATAAGGAAAAAAAGGAGTCGTTTGATAGAAGAGGTTAGTGAAGACACGTTTGGGAGTGCGGTTACTACTTCATTGATTCTCGTGGGGGTGGATTTGGTGGGGAGTGGCTACAAAGATGGCCGGTTATGATAAGGCGATAGGTTTAATGACAGGGGTTGCCATGGGTTACGTGGAGGCGGCGATCGAAGCCGGACGGTGGTCAGGTGGGGGGTGGGTGAGGAACAGCCCACCCCTGCCCCCGCTCCACCCCGCCGCTCCTCGGTCGGGGGTGGTAACACTTGACATTCCGGGGAAGACCCTACCGCCGAGGCGAACACTGATTGTCTCGACTTGAGGAGCCCGTTGGGCCGATGTTCTTTGACCCTCAACAGTCCCTTCTTTATCAGACACTCTTTCGACAAATGAGGGGCGTCTTTGGCCCTTTTGTTCCGCTTAAAGGCTCCTTCATAAGCAACAGCAATCGATATGCTTGCAGATTGTTACTTAGCACCGGCTTAAACGATTTTAACCCCTCGTCTTGTATCCAAATTCGGTTTTAAACGGCCAGATCAATTGCAGCCATTTCCGTTTTCTTCAAATCTATCTTAAGGAAAGAAATGCTAACATACTTCTTTCTAGAATTACTTACCACTATTTGTATTTTTTCTTTTTTGCTTATGATTTTGGTTTGTCACACCAAAACAACGAGGATACCGGTTGCCCCACCGAACACAAAAGGAAATCTTAAAATTTAATCTCTCTTTGCCAGTTCTAACAAGGATTAACGTTGCGTAAATAATACCATAATAAAACTTGAAAAGAAATGCCATAAATAATAATAATAATACACTAAAACTCTGGATGTAAGTATAAACTCACTTCTTAAAATTGTTTTACGTAAAGCGTATAGATATAATACGAAAAATTTATATTGTGAATTTAAAATAATGAAAGGAAAAGGAAATCTCACAATTTAATCTCACTTTGCCAGTTCCAAATGTTTATGCTTGTGTATATATATATATATATATAATCTTGTCACTAGTTACATCAGTGAATATAACACAAGACACAATTCATTGGCTAACTCACATTTTTACAATGTAAAAACTACGCAATATTATAATTTTTCATTGAATATGGCACTTCGGTTTTTTTAATCAATATTCAAAATTTTAAAAAACTACAAAGAAAGCAAAACATTTATAATTTCAAAAATTTTAAATTTAATTTAGTTGTTTGTTTTTGATGCTACACGTTTATTCTGTATTAAGTTTTGTTTATTTTTTATTATGTTTTTATAAAGATATATTCTGTTTATTTCTGTGATTATCTCCAAAAACTTTTGCTGTCTATACAAGCTTTGCTTTTTGACAACAGTATTATTTTTATTATTTGTTAATAAAAGTGATAATTAATTTTCTCTCTTGTAAACTGGTATTTAATATATTTAAAAGTCAGTTTTAGTTATTCAACATGGTTTACTTATCTAAATAAAAAAATAATTAGATAAATAATATTTAAAAAAACATATAATAATTTAAACATGATATAATAATATTCGAGGAATGCCAAATGAATGAAAAAAGTCAAAAAGCATACATGTGTAATGAGGTACAAAAGAAATTAGAACGATCAAATGACAAAAATCCACGATAATATTACAATTTACCACAGACACATTAATAACAAGGATTTAAAAAGTGTAACCAATTTTGGAAACATCCAAGCAAAGTAGTTTAATTTTAAGTTCCAAAATTAATCATGGTGCGTGTGGCTGTGTACATTGCAAAACAAAGTCAGCAATAACCCAATAAAATCCTCCGATTTTGACGAATTGTTGAATCATAGATAAATATTTTTTAATTACATACAATATAAGTTTTAAGCCATTAAGATGTTTCAATTATAATTGTGAAAGGCAAAAAATAACTATTAAATTAATTCTACGAACTTAGCGATTACTTTGGCTTATTTAGTTTTTTGATTTGCCTTTTTACTGGTAAACAATTTATTTATACACTCAATTTTAGTTATTTAATACGCCTTATTTTTTAAAATAAAAATGTGTTCAAACAATAATATAAATGTAATAACCTGTTAGTCCGGCGGATATTAAAAATTCCTTCAAACAATTAAGCTGGAATGAATGGTAAAACAGATGGAACGCCCTGAATGAAAAACTAAAGGTGCTAAAACCGATAGTCAAACCTTGGGTCCCTGAAATTCTCAGAAAGAAAGAAAGAATTGTACTTACACGATTAAGGATAGGCCATACCCGCCTAACACATGGACATCTCCTCGTCGGCAAGAGACCGAGGAAATGCCCCATGTGCGGCGCAATTATAACACTAAGGCATATTTTAGAAGAATGCGAACAACTAGCGCCGCACAGAGCCTTCCTTATGACATAACAGAAGTACTTAAGAACAACAGTGATTATAAACGGAAGGTCATTGATTACCTAAAATTAATCAATGCGTATGGCATAACCCACCACACGTGGTATATCCCTCCTATTTGTATGAATATATTTATTTGCGTGAATGTCGAAGTATGCATGGGTGTGGCTGTGACGGAATAAGTCCCACAGGCCCACCAAATTAGTATAGATATGTTATATATTTGTAGTATGATGTGAGGGACGCGTCCCTGGCATTTCGTTGGTACTATACTTCCGAAGTGTAGTGGCTTGTCCAGAATGAATGTATTTATTAGCGTGAGAGGTGATGCGTGAAAGGACGTGGCTGTCGAGAAATGTCGAGTACTCCACAGGCCCGTCAAACAATTTATATTAGGATAGATTAGTGTGTGAGTGGAACTTGTAAATACAGTTTGAACGTATTTATTAGTGTGAAAGACAGGAGGATCACGATAATCTTCCGACCTCCAATTTAGTTGTAGTATAGGTTAGTATGAATGTGAATTATGAAAATGTGTAAATATTATATCTATGTATTTTAATTTAATTTTTAAAAAAAGTTTCAGTCTTATTGTTAGTAGTTCTGTACTAATAATTAGTAATGCGCCAAATAGTAAACAATATCTCTGGAGGGAGGCTGGGTTAACAAAGATGTTCAGTTATTACGCTAAAAAAATATATATCTTTTATCATGCAATGTTTATGAAAATTGATGTAATATTGTATCCCTATTTTCGTGATGGTCCAGGTTGTCACATAAATTAGAGGCAGTAATTTTACCTTTACCATCACCTCTATCATCGTGGTCTGTCTAAATTGACCACATTAATATACTAAGGGAAATAAGCAATACAAATAAACAGATCTGTTTGACAAATTAGGGTTAAAATAACACTGAAGAACACGAACACAATTTGAAAACTACATAATCAAGACATTGATAAAACCAACTCACTTGACCAAAAATGATATATACCATAAAATGTCAGTGCGGAGAATATATGGAAAAGGCAGGAAAGAAATGAAAGACAGATACGAACAAAATATAATACTGTTTAGAGAATGGCGGAAAATTCAACTATTTGTCACGATAGCTCAGGTGGCTAGAGCAGCGGCGTATCCAGCCGAAGGTCGTGGGTTCGAATCCCGCTCGTGGCACTAACTTTTTCATCTCAACCAAGACCTTAAATTAAAAGAATAATTAATAATAGCAATTTCCATTGTACACTATTCCACTTGACGTAAAACAAGCATCAATGGATCTATACTTTTTCCCACCATTGACGTTTGATCTATTTATGTTGAGATATATTAATGTGGAAGTCGGACATTAATATATCTCAAATAGAGGCATAAATGGAAATAAGAATACAAGATCCTGGACCAAAATTTTTTTTCTTTCTAACCTTGATTATACGATATGAATTTTCTCCTAGTTTTATGGGCTGTTATCGAGATCTCATTTAATGAAGTATAAGTACATTTATTTTATTAACAAGCCGTTTGGAAAGGATTTAATGGGCTGTTTAACTTTAGGCTTTTGGTTTAATTTTGGCATTATTTATTATTTGTAGAACTTTTCGGCACTCTCACCAAGTGTCCTCTAGTTCAGCTTCAAGCTATAAGGCTCCCTTCAAACGTGTAAATACAAAAAAATTAAACATCCCATTAATTTATTAACAAACACTACTTTACTACAAAAAGAGAAGATACGCATATTATAATTTGGTCATTTGACAAATTATGAGTAATTTTTTTTAAACTGTGCAAGTAAGTAATCCAATAATTACATATTTAAAAGAGTGAATTAAATTTTTATGATTGAAATCACGTCAATGACCTGCAAAGATATTCTTTTATATTAAAAAAAGGGATATCTGATTTTTACTAACAAATTTTTATTTTGAAGGCTCATATTAACAAACTAAGATTAAAAATTTTGAGTTATTACAATAAGTTTTCGTAAATAATTACCGTACAAACTAAAATTGAACTCAAGACTAGAGCGTAAGGACTTCAAACTTTAATCAACGCCTAATGTAAAACCACTTTAGAACAAGAAGGGCTTTTTCTTCAAAATAGGAATTCAACAGGTTTTTAAGTACGAAGGAAACTAGGCTACCGGTGAATGGTCATGGTTTGAGGGAAAGGGGAGAAAAAAGCCAAGGAGTGTTCTATTCCGCAACACCCCGACAATGACACGGGGCGCAAATGTATTCCAGGTAAATCACAAATGTGTCGGGATATGTAAAGCGCTTCTGAGAATCCATTCATTGCGTCAAATCTTTTATTCTTTGGGAAAGACTCAGATTTCAAAAGCTGGAAGTAGGAAATTCATACGCAATTACAAAACCAATTAAAAAAAGTGTTTAAACAAACGAAAGCTTTTGACTTTGGTATTTTCTGTCTTAAAAAAAATAGATATGTGGTCTTTTATTATCGTTTAATTGACTCAGTCTCCTGACAAATCAAAGCTTCTTTAAATTGAATCTAAACATCGCTGTCATACAAACTTCTCTTATACCTAGGTGAAAAAAGACGGTTCAAGCTTAAACAATTTTTCAAATGACAAAATAATTTTTGTGTTTAGGACAAGAATTTTGGCCCTATCCATGATTATGCGAAAAAGTACAGAGAGTGTAATAGATAATTAATATACATTACCTAGTAAAATTTTTAAGGAAAACTATTATTACATATAAGTTAAATTTTAAACACGAAATTTGACATGAAAAAGCTAGTGCCAAGGATGGGATTCGAAGCCACGGTCTTCAGAAGCTTGAATAAAAACTGAACGGGATGTTTGAATCACATCCGTGTCGTTGGCTTTTTTTTTAAATAAAAATTTCATTTTTAAGTTTAACACATACTATAATGAATGGGAATGAAACTAATAAAACACTTAATGAAAACTATTATTGTTTTAAACCCTTGTCACAACACAGTTGCCAAAGTAGAGTAGTTTTAAGTTTATCTTTTTCAAGCTGTTATTAATTTCATCCTGCATAATTTTTTTTGTAAAAAATGACCATATTAACGAATGCCAATTCTTTAATTGCAACAAAATACAACTGGATCACAATATTTTTGAATGGACATTGAAGAATTTCAATAGTTCAAATATATTTACTTGTGTGCCTCTCGGTGTTCCGTGGACTGGCGTGTATACATACTTCAGGGGGCTATTCTCTATGTCAAGTTGGACTAAAAAGTCTCCAGACTTGTCCAAAGCCTGATTTTCAATTGTATCCCAGATATTTCACTTTTCAAGTTACACCAATTTTTCACCAATAAATGCCATAAATAAAGAGTAAAGATCATACCATAAAATGTTAATCCTATTTTAAATTTTTTTGCACCAATAAAAACAGAGTTAACCGTTCTTATGTGTACTATTTAGTGATCATTAATTAATGATTATTTAAGGATGTGAATATGAGTTTGTACAACGATGTACACAATGTAGAAACATTAACATCTCACTAACACTCTTAACATGACACCAACAGTGACACATCTACACAGAAAACACACAATTTGCGTGAGTACAAATACTATGATTGAATGTAAAATTTCTATTGTATATTGTGTACATCATTATATAAACACATATTCACATCTTACATGTATCTCTATAATTTAAACAGTGTTTACAATGACTTTTTTATCTCAACTTAAAACCTTAATTAATTGAATTTAAACAATGTTTAAAAATCCCAGGCTATGGAGGTGATCTCAGTAAAGATCGAAACGATAAAGAAAATGTTTGTCTAAACATACATCACACCAGACCGCATCTCACGATCTCTAAATTATCATTAGTTCTTATATTGTAATATTAACCAAAGAAATTCAAAACGAGATGATGGACTTTATAAGTTTCCGAAGTTCTTGAGTCAAGTTTAAGTAAAAATTTTTTGATTCTATAAATAGTGACAGATACGGCGGCTCTTACAGAAATGTTCCCCCTGCTAAAGAGCGCGTATTCAGAATGTGTTTTTTAAGAAGATGGACATTTTGAACATTTCATTTAATTTTTTGAAGCTTTTTGTTGTTTCATTCTTTTTTAATAGAAGTTTCAAATAGATAATATTGTAATGTAGATAATACAAAAGAAATACATAAGTTATTTCAATTAGGCTTAATGTTGTTATAAATGCTGACTGGAAAAGGGCGTTTGAGAGTGAAGTTGAGCCTTGGAGTGCCAAGATTGCACGAGAGACTCATCGCAGCTATTTTTTTGCTAAGCAGCTCAGTTGTGGTGATATGAAGAATATACGGCAACGGAAGGCGTGCTGTTGTTATATGTTCATTGAACTTTTTTTTAATTTGCATCTTTACACGCTACATTACACATCCTCCACGTTGAGACCGAGCTGAACACTGTCAATCTACACCCTCCGTCTTAATTACATTGTAAAGGGAGGCAGCCATCTTCCAAAAAATTGGATGTGTAACAGAATATGCGTTTTGGGAAACAATTTCTTTGTCTGCCAAGGAAATACGATATCCAGAATCACCTCTCGCGTATGGATGGATAGGTGATGAAAAAGTACGTACAAATTATATTAAAAGATTCGCCGACGAGAAATTAACGAACTTCAAGATACGCAACTGACCCATAAATTTAGGTTGTATTGGAGGAACGCTAGATGTGCATGCTTAATAAATTGAACCTCAAAGTAGCGAAAAGGATCTTCGGTTTGAGGGCAAAATCCTTAAACTCCAAACAAACGATTAAGATAGGGACAGGAAGGCGAAGTGCTCGATGTGTAACACAAACGAGGAGTACACTCTCCACGATCTCTGCATGGCCCGGTCCACGTCTATTTAGAAAGGCACCACTGAGGAAAACACGACTGACATATGAAAAGGCGATCAGCGTGCTGGGTGGAACAAACAACAAAAAACCGTCAGACTTTTGCCTGAAGCTTGAAGATACCGACGATATTTAGTTGGAGAATTCAATTTTTAATTTACTGTTTTGATCCAGGGGTTCTTTAATTTACTTCGAGGAATTTGTTTCATTTTAATTTAAATCTTTTGTTTCGCCATTTGATATCCGAAGTTTTGACTCGATGTTTACGTTTTTTTTCGTCTTTTGTTATTATTATTTTTTTAATTTGATGTCCTGTTCAAAGTAGACCTGAACTTCCTGCAGATAGTCATTCTGTAATGTTTATTTTACATATGCAAAAAAAAAATAGGCATAATATTGTATAATATTTTTTAATATTTTTTTCTTTTTTCTTTCTTCTTCTTCAACTATACTAGTTATTCATTATCAGTTATATATTATTTATATAATATAATGGAATTGCGATTCAACATCAGGTATTCATTTTCAATGATTTAATTTTCAATTTTACCCTGACCTAACACTGCAGAAATGCAAGATTGTCGAATCGCAACAGGCAAAACCAGAAAAAATGCGTTGATAAAACGGGTGCAACGGCTTCGAGACATTTCACGATTTTTTCCATCGTTGCAAAAAACACTAACGTATAATCAAATATTTAGACAAAGACGTACATTTACGTCCACTATGCAAAAAAACCCTGAACACTCACCGGTTAAGAGGAAAACGTCCAATGGGGAAAAAGTCAATGGGACGACGTCAACATATCAACAGGTAAGCAGATAAAATCATTCGTCCAAATCTACCAATCTTGGGTTTCCAAAAGGCTCACTAACCTTCTTGTACAGAACATCGGTTAAATTTAATTACTGAAGGATTTTTAAAAAATTGGCTTTTCAAAAGGATAAAGAATTAAATTTTTATTGTTACTATCATTATACTGTATTGTAAATGGTTGTTCATAGTTGTACCTTGTAAATTATGAATTATATTTTTAAAGTATAAAGTAAAGATATATTTTTGAACCTCGACAACAGAATTGGGTTATTTCTTACTCATCTGCCTTAGCCATGATTTTTAGTTTACAATATAATATTGAAGATTTGTATTACATATTTGTATCATAGTTAATTTGGTGTAAAAAGATTTGTCTAATAATTGTAAAATAACCTAGTTTCTGAACAAAAATAACGAAGAAAGCCTGTAATTTCATAATTGTTAATTGCTTGTAATTGTGAATTATGTCATGAAAATAAGACGAAATAATAATAAAATCATTATAATAATGCAATATTGGAAGAAACCGATAGACATAAATGATCGAAACCTGCAGAAAGTAAAGTAATTCCCTTTTTATAAATGATGGTTCTACTCACAGATTGGTTGTTTAAAACGATCCGGATTTTGTCGATTAAATGCGTATCGTCAGGTTGAATAATTTTATTTTTTAGGTCTTGGTTGAGTTTAAAAAGTTAGTGTCTCGAGCGGGATTGGAGCCTTCGACCTTCGGCTGCTCTAACCGTTTGATCTATCGTGACAAATCAAGTGGTTAAACGAGCGACGTATTGAGCCGAAGGTCCTGGGTTCGAAACCCACTCGTGACACTTTTTTCAGCTTAACTTTTCATCTCAGCCAAAAAAGAATAATTACTTGAAATAATTAATATGGACAATTAGACCACTAAACATAAATGGATTATTTATATTACAATATATGTCCGGATCGTTACAAAAGGTGAATCGACACACTCTCCTGCCTTTATTATTTCTATTAAGTAATTCCTGTTATACAGGAGGGCCTCTAACTAAGCCATGGGCTCTGACTGGATTCGAACTCAGAACCGCTAGCGAGGCAATTACGAGTCGGCCATCGCATCCCCTCGTATGTACTTAGAAAAATAACTTTATGAGAGTTAATTTGTGAGACTTCTTCTTATGACTATATAAGATAGCAGGGTGGTTAACATGTATCATGCGCGTCCAAGGCAATCCAAGATAGTCGTGCTTCTCTGTCACATGAGTTTCGGGATTTCAACATCTTCAGTTGTTCATATGTGTGTTATTTATTCAGAAATCGTGAGATGCGGTCTGGTGTGATGTAGGTTTCAGAAAAACAACTTCAGGATTCCTGAAGATGAATTCAATAAAGATCGAAACGTTGGCACGATAAAGAAAATGTTTTTCTGAAACCTACATGACACCAGACCGTATCTCACGATTTCTGAATGATTATCGACTAACTGTCACTACTCACCCCACATATGTGTGTTATGTCGCTACACTTGTTTTTTTTTATAAGGTTGCTTAACATGAAAGAGTGTCGTTCTTGGTTCATGTGTTATTATTTTATACACACTGTTACAACGAAGTAACAATATCATAGGCATATACTAGTTATCTTTTATCAGTAACCCCTTAGTTTTTTATTTTATATATTTATTTTTTTTACGGAGGTTCGCAATATCAGAAGACATATATATCAACCTCCGGAGTCCCGTGTTTTTATTCTTTAAATAGCCTATTTGTAAGTATGTGGTGCTGAATTCGAACCCCGTACCTTTATGTTACAGAAATGAGAGAAGTGCCAACGCCTTATCCGCAACTGTGCCCTTCTTAAAACTGATTTTTCTATTAATTTATTTTCTCTAGGATGATGAATTACATTATGAAAGTTAATTTATGAATTACATGTTGAGGTCTTCGTGGTGATGACCACGATCGTTTCATCCTGGGCTGCCTAGTCTTGTTTGTTTTGTCAGTCATTTCAGCATTTGGTCAGTTCTGTTCTGCACATTAACCGCCATCATCGGTGGTTGATATGTGCGTTATGTTGTAAGACATTTCTTTTTTTGAGGTTTGTATAACGGTCGAAAGAAGCGTGTCGTGTGTTGAATAATATGATGATCGCAAAGCGTTGTACAGAATAGATAAGCACAGGGAAACTGTTCTAGAGGAAAAATTAATGGTCAGTGAGCCTGGTCAGCCTATTCTCGCTGATTTGCGTGCCCAATGCCTTTCGCCTTTTGGGCAATTTCATCGTTTGGTCTAATTGTTATTGTGTACATCGAGTCTCCGTAAAATGACAATCTACTCAATTATTTTCTACGTTAACTTAGTGTAAGGATAAGTTATCATTATTTATGGTATGATTACCTTCCATTATATTACACTTTACTTCACATTTTGTTACTTGCCTCATTTTGGTAAGTTACACGGTCGCAATTATAAATGTGTACACAAAATATTACAAACAAAACGCCAAGCAAAATAGCTGATTATTCTTGACGAAAATTATTTTCGGTATTTCACCGTCTTTCATCACATACCAACCTATGGAGTTAATAGACTAACATGGGTACTTATTTAATAATTCTTTGCGATGTAAAGTGAAGTTCAGAAGCCGTGATACATAGAACTGCAGATGAATCATGATGGATGATGGTTTATGAAAATCCCCAAAGTCATAAGTCAACTGTATATCAATGACGGTACGATTTCCAGGTAGACTTGACATTTCGCGACCTTCGATCACACACCAACTATGGATGTCATAGTCAACAAAGACAGCGAGTATAAGTGGACCAAGATTGTTAAGAATTTTCTACATTTACAAAAGTACTTAGTGAGCATTTCTGATGATATTTAGTTTTGGTAGCAGAACAGAAGATCAATTTGAAGTTGGAGAGAGCACGATAGTGTGATTTAGCCAGAGAATACTGAAGATTGCCAAATGTGAAAAGGGTCGTGGAGACAAAACCGGCGAGAACGAACAGACTTGAATGAACAACGACGATCTAGCTACAGTTCATAAAAAAAAGACTCGTCCACAAACTGAACTTTATAGCAAATTTATCGACTTAAAAAATAATAAACGTTCGGTTTTGTTAAGCACTGGCTAAGAAAGCTCAATTGATTTAATTTGTATCCGCCCATCCGCATTCCCGCGGATCGGGGTGCTGACAAATATTCAGTAATAACAATAATCAAGGGGTCGAAAAAGCCGTTCTTTCACACGATTCGTAATCGTGTTCATATCAGTCACGAACGCCGTTCTCTAATTCGACAAAATAACCGACTTGCAAGTCCGACAGGTTGATTGCTCCCGGCTCAGGGACTGCTTCGGAACGTGAATTGAACGGCATCTGTTGAGCCACGGCTTGACTACCCCTTTCATCTTTTCGACCGGATCGGCAAAAAAGGCCATAACAGTCGTCAATCGTAATTTCCTAGAGAAATTAGACAATAAAATAAACTTTTGCACTTTTTTAAATTTAGTTTTATTAACAATAAACCTCGAAGCAATAAATCCAATCTCGTTTTTCCACTTAACATTCACATATTTTTAGTCACATTTATGGAACATTTTATTCATTATACTTATTTTACATTTGATTCACAAATTATTGAATTGAAATTTATTCACATATTATTACAACTGACTTGATTTAAAAGCCCTATGCTCTAAATGGTTCGCCCACCTTTGCATAAAATGCTTAATAATTACGTATTTTTAACAAGACGTTTTTATTTCCTTCTTGGTTCAACAGGTTCAATTTTTGTATTTAATGAAAACATGGCTTAAATATGCTAATTTAATCCTGTTAGTAGAGCTAGGGACGATGAAGTGAACATAAAAGCTTTTTTTTCTTCAGTCGGCACATGAACTTTTTTCGTCCTTTAATTACGAAATATCTTTGATTAGACAAATAATCTGACGGTCATTATTATTCCTCAATTTTGGCATTTTTCTTAACAGTCTTTGAAAAATATATATAAATAAAAAAGTAACGTGCATGTAGTTTTTTTTTTTCTTCTAGGACCTCTGAAAACACAACCAGTTTTTTTGAATATTCCATATCCAATTTTGAAGGGTAGACATGGTTAAGATTTAAACAATTTCATCATGAATGTTCGAGCGTGATCACTTTTTTTGTCACCGAACAGCAACAAAACTAATATTAAAATAAGTTACCATTTATTTGTTCTTCAATATTACTCAATGCTATACTGATTAAATTGCATGTTTCCGGAAAAGGAGCGCGAAAGAACATTTCAAAATCGAACACACGACCGCGGGGTCTGATTCGCTAACCACTCGCTACTGCGGTCCCACTCAAAAATCAATTACCTAATTGTAAGTAAAATAAACACAATGATATCAGCTAGTAAAATAAATAAAATGTTATTCATAAATTATTCATAAAAATCAATGTACCAAATTAAACAGTCTTTCAGGTCATAATTATGCTTGTGGGCACATATGCGAAGAATGTTTAACCACGCCTAATGAATAATGTAATTTTTGTATTTTAGTTTTTTTGAGAAGTTTGAGAAGAGAAATTGATTTTTATAAGAAATGAGTTCAGAGAAGAAATGATAGTTCATATGAATGATTAATCATAGTGTGAATAAGTATAATAGAAGTTAACTGAAGAATCTGTTATACCGGGTGATTATTTATAAAGTCCCCCCCTTTTATTTCTTTTGTTTGGAAATAATTAAAAACAGGACTTGGCATTATATATATTTTTTTACGAAGAATCTGAATCTGAAGTCAAATTTTTTTCAAGTACGGTTTGTCCCGAAAGCTCGGCAACGTTTTATTCAAGTGGAAAGGTAGCATTTTGAATTGAAGTTAAATTGTTCTATTTTTTAAGAAGATTTTACTTCGGGCACTTGTCTTGTAGAGTTTGAAACAAAAAAGAAATAAAATAAAATTTTATTTATCTCAATCGTCATTCATTTACCTCCTAGTAACTTTAAGTTAATTACTAATTATTAGTTCAATTACTTAACTTTAGTAACTTTATTAAGTTAATACTAATAAATTAACTTGTCAAAATGGGCACCACTCATCTCCGTGCAAACAAAATCCTATTATGGAATTCACTCGCACTTTACGGAAAATATCTGGTGTTATGCGAATTAAAATTATCACAATGTCCGCAATTGTGACGGATCAATTCTTTGTGAGTAAACATGTGTAAATCTCTGAGGTGATTTTAAGGAATTAAAAGATAATTTGTTTTGGTTCAGTTCATCTCCAGCTAATGTAAAAGAGAACTGCTAATTTAATTTTTTAAAGTGTTAATTGAGTTTCCTTTGAATAAAGAATTAATAAGCCGAGGTGTTCTAGATCTTTGGTAGAATTAAATTATGTTTATGGAGCTAATGACGCCTTAATTGTCACGAAGCTAAACGCGTGTTTAACGCCAATCTTCCCGATCGTTTCGTTATATGTAAATCAACAGATTTGAACAAACCGGAAGAGTCATTGATAAAAAGAGACCAAGTACGTGTTAATAAATAAAAAATAACAAAAAACAACATTTGATTTAATTTTTAAAAAGGTAGATATTAATTATTGCCGTGTTTTTTTTTTTGTTTTTTTTTTTTAAGGGAGTAATAGACTTTCACAAGAAGTGGTAGAGGACGTTCTCGACTTGGTCGAAACTCCTACCTAATCACGCCAGCAAGTCGCCAGTAGGCATGATATTTCCAAGAGTTCTGTCCGAAATATTCTCAAGAAAAACGAATTTCATTCATACAAAATTCATTTGTATCAAGAACTTTATGGAGATGGCCCAGATAGAAGGCTTCAAATTTGTGAACTTTTGGACAACAGAATTACAGTTGAATTGGGTCTGAAACAGGGAATTGGTTTTAGTACGAGGCAACCGGTGAATTGAATCATCACAATTGCCGATATTGGGATTCATTCATGGCCATTAAAGGGAAGAAAATAACCTTGACCTCCTTGAAGAAATTATTTTCCCGTTGACTGACGCTACAGTGGAAGAAAATGATGAAGAATTTAGTAAGGAGAAATTAAAGAGAATGGGTGGCCAGTGACATCTCCAGATCTAACACCCTTAGATTTTTTTGTGGGGACACATTAAAACAGTGATGTACAGATCACCTTCAAACAATCTGGAAGATTTAAAGGAATGAATCAAAGAATGTCCTAGAAGCATAGCACCAGATGCTTTCCGTGAAGTGCGAAATGAATTCCATAATAGGATTTTGTTTTATATCGTGGGTCCATTTTGAAAATTTAATTTACTAGTATTAACTTAATAAAGTTACTAGGAGGTGATTGAATTAGTAATTAACTTGAAGTTAGTAGGAGGTAAATTAATGACAATGGACATAAATAAAATTTGAACATTTTTTGTTTCAAACCTTAATAACGCTTAAAGAACAAACTCTACAAGAAAAGTGGCCGAAGTAAAATCGTCTGTAAAAACGTCGTACAAGTTAATTCCGTACTCAAAAGTATATCTTTCCATTTGAAAAAAAAATTGCTCAGCCCTGGGGACAAAGGAAATCAACAACCAAAAAATTTTGACTTCAGATTCAGATTCTATTTAAAAAATGATGTAAAGACCAGTCCTATTTTTTAATTTTTTCCAGACAAAAGAAATAAAAGGGCGGGTAGATTATAAATAATCACCCGGTATACATACATTTACGTTTTCATGATTGTTTATTTAAAACTAATTACATCAAATTGAACAAAAAGTGTCATAATTTTCTTTCGTCAATACGTTTTTGTTCTCTACGAATGAGGGCTCTCTTCCGCAGATGCAATATAGAAGGGGGAAAAGGTCTTTGCACTAAACTAGCTAATATTTTTCCGCGGCCTTCTGAAGGGAGGGGCAGTCGGATGGAAAAGTGGAAAAAGGGTGGTAGATATAAGATGGCTGAACCAGCAGCCTGCGCCCCAACCCTTACACCAAACAGAACTCTTGATATTGACGCGGGCGTAATAAAAAGGAAATATTGGGGCCACTCTTGGGGTTTACTGCTCTACCCATCGCTCTTCCCTTCTACCCCCTGGCCTACGTGTTAACTGCCCCGACCCCTCCCACCTTCAATTCCCTCCAAACATTCTCGATTCATCTATCGATCAACTCCCACTGATAAAATGCCCTTAAGCCCCTTGCCAACTTTACCCAGTCCGATTGCTTATAAACGTTAGGCCTGCTTTGACATCAAGTACTGAAAAGCGACAACCTTTATTTAGTGACAATATTATTAGTTAGATTGTAAAGAAATACGAACGAGGCAAATCACTACATAGATTTTTAATGATTCTAATAGATTTGTCGTAAGCTATGTTTTCTATGAGTATATTGTTTTCCTGTTTTTATCCCTTTACTTAGTACATAGAGTTGTATAGTGAAGAGTCTATTCTCGCTCGTATGCCTTTCTGCTTATCCCAATTTTCAGAAAGGATCAGAACGTTGAAACTTAAACTAGTGAGAATGTACGGACCCAATAAAGTAATCAGTGATAGATCATTGGTGCTGTTGTCTAAAACAGTCTAGAAACATCTAGCTACAGGTTCGTATAATAGACCTTTGCAGACCTTATGAAGAAATCAAACAACAATGTAAAACGGCGTTGGACTTTGCGAAACCCTTCGCAAAATCTACGACATAAATGATAGTACAAGAAATTGTTAAATTCATGCAAACTAGCAAATATCAACCATGCTTGAAAAACAATAATGAAGTTTAATTAGAAAATCAAAACTCCAATGATTATTTTATGGGGGATGAAGAAATATCGTAGATCACTTTCCAAGTCTCACAAAGGCCTTTTGGAAAGCAGATAAACAAACACCGCACTATTTGTGTTGACAAACTATGTGCAATCTGCGTTGAAAATTATGCAGTTGGAACATTTTTAGATTTATCCAAAAATTTTGATCAGGTTGGTCATTATATTGTTATCAGTGAATTGGAGATGTATGGTGTAAGAGTTGAAATATTCAAGTAGTTTGGCTTATATCTCCAGGGAAGAACGTCTACAGTGGATATCAAAGCTGGCAATGGCTCCGCGAGGTCGGTTCCCATAAAGAATGATTATATGAGAGGGCCTCATGGGAGCATGTGCTCAATGTTAACGACTTGCCCTCCTTCTTTCGTGCGGGATCGCGTTATAAGTCCTAACTAACTATGATCACTGATGTATGTCGAACTGCTGAAATACGAACAAGCACAATGGTTTAGTATTAACAAGCTTGTATTAAATCATTCTAAATTATCATGTGTAATGTTCAACAGGACAAAAACTCATAGCATTGAAATTCCCTCTTTTTTAAGGTTTCGAGTGAGCTACTGAAAGTTGTGGATAATACGAAATTTTTGGGTATTTAACTTAACTCGTAAACTTCGTTTTGACTGTCACATGTATTGCTGCTGCATTCACTGGCTGCTGTTTTGGACTTATGAGATTGGAACTACTTATACATTTACAATTAATTAAGGTTTTTAGTTGAGATGAAAAAAAGTTAATGGCACGAGCGGGATTCGAACCCACGATCTTCGGCTAGATACGCCGCTGCTCAACCACTTGAGCTATCGTGACCTCGATCCACTCGGACATCAACTTCCTATCTCAACCCCACCTCATGAGTATGGTATGGTTGAGATAGGAAGTTGGTGTCCGAGTGGATCGAGGTCACGATAGCTCAAGTGGTAGAGCAGCGGCGTATCAAGCCGAAGATCGTGGGTTCGAATCCCGCTCGTGCCATTAACTTTTTTTCATCTCAACTAAAACCATTAATTAATTGTAATGTATTAATTGGTCAAGCGGACCACGAAATTAGTGAACTTATACACTTAGTTCAACTGTTAACATCTTATTATGACCTTTTATGTCACATGTAAGATAAGACTTTGAAGTGGTGTTGAGAAGATTCGATGCTGGAATGTAAAGAAAGTTGGTCCTCAAATATAAATAGCACAATGTAATGACAATTCCTAGATGTTATATCCTACAATCAATAAATAATGTCTGCGACCACAGAGTTAAGTTTAACACTCTTTTCCCATGTCCTGATTACGCACCAGGCACAAGGGAAAATTCCTTTACCCAAACATCACACTACATTTATTGTATGCAGCCCATTCTAGTTTATACTCAATAGCTAAAATTTAGAGTAAAATGTGTGAACTAATTGGACTGCACGGTGTTTTGTAAGTCCGACAGACCAGATCAGTGCCTAAAGTTTTAGGCTCGTGGAGCTATCGACATCGTTGGTAATTTTACTCATTCTTACATATTTGATGGAATACTTCCGCCATCGACTCTCTGGCTTACTACACAAGCATTTACGCATATAAACACATTCTCATGAGAGAGTTAAAACATCTATCACCAACCTTGGTATATACAGGGTATCCCAGTTCCTTCTGACTGAAACTCAGCGAAACGATTCTACTCTTCGTTTGGAGCAAAAAATGCTCAGGAGAAAATTTTCGGAAAGTTCTGTATTTTGAAGATATTCGTCAATTTAGGTTTTTCAACTTTTCACTACCTTACCACATAAAAACGCTTACAAATATATCCAGGTTTTTAAATAACGTTCTAGTAGAGTTGAAAAATCAACGTAAAGCATATTAGATGAAGCTTTTGTGAAATTTGACAAGTTGTAGGTATTTTTTTGTAACCTCAGTAGAACTTGCGATCACGACAAAAAAATTTAAATTTTGTAATTTTGACATGTTCCAACTGATATTGGCTAACATTTTATGTCATTCAGATTATTGCAAATAGAAGTATCTTACAGCAAATTTAGCGTTCTTTCAAATGGTGGAATTGGAGTTGTTGTAGTCTCCAAATTTTGGAAGTTGTAAGCGTTTTTATGTGGTAAGGTAGTGAAAAGTTGAAAAAAACCTAAATTGACGAATATCTTCAAAATAGAGAACTTTCCGAAAATTTTCTCCTCAGCATTTTTTGCTCCAAACGAAAAGTAGAATCGATTTCCTGAGTTGCGTCAGAAGGAAATGGGACACCCTGTATACAATAATATTATTGCCTACAATAAAAAAAGTTTATAAATACAGAACTACCCGTTTTCACCAGATATGCGAATAGGTGATCCAAGGACAGCACTCGAGTACAATTCACATATCGGGTGACCTTCCCAGTTGATCCTTATATGGAGCCAAGGAATTATCTCAGCATACCGGGACAAATACGCGTGCATTGACTCAAAAGTAAGCGTCCTTGTGTCAGACGTGTAAGACCAATTCTGAATCGGGTTGTTAATTCTCTTTAACATATATTTTAGTACTCAGCGTTTTGGATCGTCACAGTAAAGTATGGGGATTGGGTTGTCCCGGCTTTCGCTTTGTTAATTGTATATACATGTTTGTTTCTGTGCTTCTATTTGAAGCCACCAATAAACGAGAATCGAAATGAGAAGTTTGTGGAATGGACGATCGAAGTCATAGTAGCTCAAGTGGTACAGCATCGGAATATTTATCCAAAATCGTGAGTTCGAATCTTGCCTGTAACACAAATTTTTCATTTCGAAAAAGAGTGTATTATAAATAGAAAAATAACTAAGTTGGACAGGTTGATACTGAAAGTCATCGAACAAAAATATGTTTAACAGTCATTGGAAATGACACCGTTATTGAGAAGACAGTGAAATTCCCATATCACTGTTTTGTGATAAAATATCGGTTTGTCGAGACATTGACATCGATGTCGCAAGCCTATCTTCAAGCAGTTGACACAGTAATAGACATCCCTGGCATTTTACCAAGGCGAGAATATACAATTTGGGAAATATACAAAGGAGAAAATGTGTTTAACATATAAAAGAGTTCCAAGCCTTTTGCTTTATTAAACAGAGAACGAATTCTTTCGCTNATTATATATATATATATAGCAAGAAATATGTCTTCTTACGTACAGCTTTTGTTAAGAGATATGCAGTAAGAAAATAATACCTTTTGCCTATGTCAACATCGTCTTCTATGGCTAATTTATTAAAATACGTGTTCTTTGTTCATTATTATAGCTAGAAATAGACTTTCTTTTTAAACAATGTTTACCTTGAAATGCACCGTTTGATCGTTGTATTGTTCTGAGGCGCTTTTTTTTCGGTAAGTTAAGGCATTTCGCCAGGGAAATGGCATCCGTTCCTCTAAGTATTTTCGTGCAGAGAAGACAAAATATTGCCCCGGATCTCGGCCCGACGCAGAATTTTCTCCACCAAGTTATCGACCGCCGCAAATGACTTTCCTCGGCCCCTTCGCAGCCACCCCCTCGTTTCCAGCCAAAGAACTCTAATTGCTGCCCAGTAATAAAAGAAACAAAATTATTACCCCCGGCGGTTCTCATTAATTAATTTTCATTTGAAAAGCAATTAAAAGAGCGGGGTCGGCTGAGAAACGGTTTTTCGAGAAAATTAATTTATTCTCTGTATTGTAAAGGGTGATAAAATATGGCTAATCGGGCATTGAGGATTTATTTCTCAACTTATTGAGTTAATAATTTATTCTTCATTTGCTCTCTTTTATCATTTACTTCATGTTGGTCCTAAGATTCAGTCTTAGACCTGACTAAACTTATAAGCGCGAAATTTTCACTAAATTTAAATTTGATTGATCTTCTGATTGTTTGTTTCAATTTATTATTAATTCCTTTGAATGTAATGTTTTATGCACATTTTGTCTGAGATAGTTGCTCCATAAATTGATAAATCAAGTATTCAAATAATTTTTATTTAGAAATCGTGAGATGCGGTCTAGTGTGATGTAGGTTTCAGAAAAACATTTTCTTTATCGTGCCAACGTTTCGATCTTTATTGAGATCATCTTCAGGGCCTGGGATTTACAAACATTGTTTAACATTTTGGATGTGGAAAAGTGAATTTATACAATGCATATTATTATATATTCAATCAAATATATTTTTTATATATTCAATCAAAGTATTTCTAACACTTAAATAATTGTTAATTAAATTATAATACTCTATTACTATTACCTAATGTAATAATCAAATAATAATAATGAAATAATATATATAGCGACATCAGGATATAAGATCGGAATTAAATTGTCCGTTATTTCATTAATTCACGTTTTGTGCTTCATTTTAATACAACTTCGGTCATATATGCATACCTTCTTTATAAATGTGTTTATCAACAGGCTCAAATTTCACTTCTTCAGCAGGTATGAGGAGTAAACTTAACCGACTTAACTAAAACATGAAAAAAGTATATGAATGAAAAATAAGAAAGTCACACCTCAAACTTCGCGTTAAGTTATATGATGTATAATAATTGCACGATCGTTTCGTCTATTGTAAAAAATCCTAGGACTGTAAATCAAATAATTTCATTTAAGGTTTAGCAGTTATCAATAATAATTATTATATTGTAGAACACTATTTAACCACATTTATAAATATTTGACTGGCTGGATAAAGCTTTATTTCAATAAGTTCTTCCAGAAAACAATGCTGGTATTAAGAAATTATTAGATTTGTAGATTATTTATAGATCAGCGAATTTACAGTCACAGGAGCTAATGAAATTGTTAAAATTAAATATGTCTTTGTCAGTGTAAAATTTTAACAGTAGAGTCCTTCGTCCTAAAGAAAAAAAGGGCTGAAGGTTGAGGTTTTGCAGTGATACGTTCAAAAAAATCCAGGCAGAAAATAATAGTCACGTACTTGACATGGGGTTAAAAACTGATCTACACGACGTGGGGAAGTTCAAAAGGAGCGTTGTACAGGTCCCTTATGAATATATCCAACAGTCTAGTGAGAAGGTAGAAACTTAAGAAAACAATTTTTTTAAACCATTGTGATACTAGCACAGGAGGATTGTCACATATCATGAAACGTGGACTTACTAATCCTTGAAGCCCGAGAACATTGGCTAAACTGCGAACAAGCGGCTGTCAGTATGCGACAAGGGCGTAATTTAAAAAACTATCCTGTGCATTTTTTTAATGTACTTCGGAGTTGGTGAACAACAAATCCTGATGGATGTTTTGAGAACTACGGTCTCTATTGTGCACAATTAGAAAGAATGTAAAGGAAACTGTCAAAATAGTACCAAATTTGTGGTTATCGTAAAGGGGTTAACGTAAAATTAAGGTTCGACCTTATGACGCACAAGGAAAAGTTCAAGATTTTCGGGGCATCAAACTTCGGCCAGACCCACCGATTATTTCAGGCCTCGCCTGTTCAGCTTACAACTTATGATCCGCTTGATTTCATAGAAATGGACAGTCGACTTTATGTTTAAACTATGTATCACAAATAAAATTATATATTATGTAAATATAATAGTGTAATATACATTTGCTTTCATTTTTGTTAAATTCATTAATTTCGTGGTCCGCTTGACCAATTAATATATTACAATTAATTAAGGTTTTTAGTTGAGATAAAAAAAAGTCACTGGCACGAGCGGGATTCGAAGCCACGATCTTCGGCTAGATACGCCTCTGCTCTACCACTTGAGCTATCGTGACCTCCCATCTCAACCCCACCTTTTGAATTTCCCTCCTTTTTGCCACTTTTCAAGTGGTAGAGCAGCGGCGTATCTAGCCGAAGATCGTAGGTTCGAATCCCGCTCGTGCCATTGACTGTTTTATCTCAACTAAAAACCTTAATTAATTGTAATTCATTTTTGTGTTCATTTTCTGTACAGGGTGGATTCGGGTCAGTAAGATAGCTTTTTTTGGCGAAGAAGTCCTTAGGGTTGAGATCAGGGGACCTCGGTGGCCATGCAATTAATGGTACCATCTCTCACTATCCATACAGGGAACCGTTTAGCCTTCTTCGTTTGAGGTTTTCTTAAAAAAAGAAGTCTACAAGTTACAGGTCAACATCGAAGAAGAGTTAAATAGAAGAAAAATAAGTTTTGTTTAATATGCATTTTTTCGAAAGGAATGCGAACATGCTAAACTACTTCCACCCCCTTCCGACTACCGGGACCACGTTTTTTCACCTTTGAAGTTAGGTTTCTCCTCCCAAACAAGTATCAATCACAGCAATGCACACATCATTAGAAAGGTTATTAAATTAAGAAATGTTTGTGTGATTCGACAGTCTCTAACATTATTCGTAAAAGAGGCAAATTTTTGAATACCTCTTAAAATTCCGAACTTTTGATCAATTTTACATTGCTATAAATGACATTTGAGCGCGTCGCAAAAAAATTAAAATGGTGTAGTCCTATAAGAAGTATATCGCTCTTCCCGAAAAAGGAGTTAAAACTGCGAATAAATTAGGTAAAAGTAGGGAAAACGCAATTTAACGGCTTAAGGTCCGATTTTTTTTCGAAAAACACAAGAACAACCATAACTCGGCATGGAACAGAAATAGGACATCGCTCTAGCGGCATACTACTCCGTTTTCACCCAAAACAAATTTCACACTGATCGGAATCCACCATGTATACTGTCAGTTTGGTTTGAAAGCAGGTAAAAGAAGTTAGTGTCGCAATTTAGAATCTACAAAAAATTAAACTTTTAAATTTAAAAATAATAATAATAATCGGTGCTTGTTGCGCTTGTTTGCAAAAATGCAAAAAAATGTTGTTTCAGTTGTTTAATTAAGAAAATCAGGACGCGGAAAAATCGTCTCCAGTCGTGGGGTAAGGGAGATTTAACTCGGCTGAGGGCCTGGATCTAAAGGAGACCTGAAATCTCCATTGTCGCCGGCTGGAATCCATGAGTGGTTCTTGCTTGCTCTCAAGATTACAGGAGGGAGATCTTAAAATGAGGCATGAAAGGAGCAAGTAATGGAATTAATACATAAAGGGGAGGGGGAGAGGAGAGAGAGGGATTAATAGACACTAAGAGGGAGGGAGCGAGACGGAGTGAGAGAGAGAGTCGAAATTAATTGCAAGGAGAAGTTGTAAGAGGTGGTAGAATTAATGTGGGACAAGTATAATTTGTGAAGGAACGCTGTATAGCCCCTTTCCCAGCCCCGCCTCGCTATAATATCCTTCTTACGCCCCCGATCCCCCGCCGCCATCCTTCCAGGCCTAGAGTCTAATTGTACCGAAATGAGAAATTTCGTTTCTAAAGTTATAATTGGATGCCGCCCGGTTCTCTCTCGGTTGAGTTTCCTTAATTCCTAGACTCCTCTTCATTTACTCCCTCGAGAGATACACCCCGTCCTTTAAAGATGCTGCTGAAAGAAAATCTGAACGAAAGATTAACAAACCGGCTTCTTTGATCCCTCTTATTTTTTTAAAATATCCAATATTTATTGAAGTTCCAAAAAATATATTTATGATTTCAATTTAATAACACGCCTATTACGACTGAATCTCGGAAATTAATGTATTTTAATAAATAATTAATCACAACTCAAATGTAATTGAAGATTTATAGATCAAATACTTAGGACTGTAAGATTTTTTTATCGATGACAGAGAAGTGATGAATCTGAATTTAGGTGGTCTACTGGTTCCGTCTGTCAGGCGTATTTCATCATTTCGTCGTATTCAACGATGAGTGGTTTTATTTATTTTATTTATTATTTTATTATTTATCCAAACCTGCTACTGATGAACGCGCCTGACGGCGTAAATTAGCGAGGTTGGTAGTCGTAAATGACGAATAATCGAAAGATGTAATATTCGTAAGAAATATATAAACTTATACAGATATAATGACATAGAAGATGATTAAAAAAACAGTTCAAAGATAATATGTGCTTCATTTAGTCAATCGTTTGTAAATTATGAAAGGGTCCTTGCCCTGGCTGCGTATTTGATTTACTGTGGAATATTTTGTTTAATCCGATCTGTTATGCCAACATAAATTTTCTTTCGACCATATCAGGTGTTGTTGATTTTAATTACCAATAGTACATATAATTATCAGTTATGTAGGGGTATACTTGGATAATAAAATATTGCAATGTATGGTTACAAGGATTTTTTTAGCGTTTCATGAAATTCCACGCTACGATTTCATTATTTTTTTCCGTTGTGAAACTTAAACTTGCAGTATGGTAAGTTTACCAGGCGATTACCCGGTGGCTTAATCATTCTGGTTCAAGTATTCTCGCTTTAGCGTTTTGGTTAACTAATTGATTAATTTCTGTCCTGGCTGAACCCGTTGGGTGTTGTAGACGAGAGGCCAGAACAACTCAACAATTTTTTTTCGATAAGATCAATTAAAAACTATGGACGATGCTGAAATTCTAATTCGGAACACCCGTAGCAAGTAGTCAGACGCCCTAACCGCTGTCTCCCCCTTAACGTTCTCATTTTTTTCACAAATTTAAGCATTTTTCAGTAGTTAAGTTAGTTTTTCAGTAGTTTCGGCAATCGAATCCTTATTTAAGTTGGCAAAAATTTAAAGGGTGAAAGGGGTGGATTGATTTATTGTTGAATAATCCGTTGATTGTTGCGATTCATATTGGGTTCTTAATGTGGTAGGTATATAGTAGTTTATTTTTTTTTTATTGTAACAATTATCAGCCCATATAAAACTACAATATTATAAAGAATTTTTTATTATTTTTTTTATAAAAGTCATCAAAGAATTAAATCAGTGATGAGGTCTAAACTGTGATAAGTCACCTGTCTTTTGATCACTTCAGATAATCCCGATCCGGCTATTGTTGCTGTTTTGCTAGTTTTTTGCATTCGATTTGCTGATAAATGTAACTTTTCGCAGGTCCGATATAGTTATTGTGTTCATCGTTTCTTTTAATTGGTGTTACCTTTTTTCTAATTTTACATAGTAATATTGACGTTTAAATGGACTGGTAGGTTAAATATCACAAAGATTTCTTCTTTTTTAAAAAAAGCGTTTGTCTCTATTAAGCTACGTTCTAATTGAGGAATTTTAAGTTTAAAACGTTTGAAGTCTGCTAGTCGATTAACCTGTAATATGACGGTTTTTCCTTCTTTCAGATAGATTTAGTCATTTTCCCTAATTAATTGGCTTATCTGTTATATGATTAATCGAGTCCTAAGCAAGTTTGCACAACTTTCAGAGGTGGAAAGTGGTTTGAATTGAACAAATGCCTGTTTTTATATGTTTTTTTCTAATCGATTATTGTGCTCATTGGTTTTATTCTAATGTGATCAAGTGGTTTTAATTTTAACTATTATGATCAAATTGAAAATATGAGCCATAATAATATTAAGGAGTAATTGATAATCATGTTTTTTTTTCTATAAAGCACTTCAAGAAACTCTATTTGGTGACTGCACGGTAACTACCTGTACTTTGATCTAAACCCCTGCGCTTGCGCTCCCTGTTTTATTCCTCTTTGTTTGTTTGGTTTGATTTATTGTTGTATATTTCATTTTGAAGTCGTTCCAATCTTTGATAATAATTGACTTTCCTTTGATGAGTTTATTATATAGTTGTTTTATTTATAACTATTTTTATAACACATAAATTTTTAATTATTAAACTGTTGGTCTGCAGATTGTCCCTGTTAATTTGTACCAGAAAAGACCAGAAATTGTCAATTTTGATCAGTTAATAATAAATAATCAATCATATAATATATAATAATCAATCTTTCCTAACAATTTCATAAAAGTAAAAATTTTAATACATAACTGTAAGTTATACTATTTATCTAAGTCCTTAGTTGAGGTGAAAAAGTTAGTGTCATGATTGTGATCTGAACCCACGACCTTCGGGTTAATACGTCGCTGATCCACCAATTTGGGCTATCGTGACTTCGATCCACTCGGAACACCAAGTCATCTCACCCTTCAAGCTTCCGAATTTCCCCTCTTTTAGACATATTTTCAAATATCGTATATTCATGATTAGATTCTCGGCGACTTATGCCGTGGCCACGGGGAGCTGTTAACGAAGAAAGTACGACTGTAATTACTATATTATTCCATATATGTATTTAACAAGATTGAACAGATTGATTATTTTAATTAAGTACACTTTTTATCTAGGTCTTGGTTGAAATGAAAAAGTAAATTGCACACGAGTTGGCGTCCGAGTGGATCGAAGTGTCGATAGATGAAGTGGTTAGAGCCGAAATTCATGGGTTCGAATCCCACTCGTGAAACTAGCTTTTCATCCCAATTAAGAACTTACATAAAAAGTATAAATAATTAATATGGTCAATTATGAATACTAAATACATACATGAGTTAACCGAAGAATGAAATAATTAAATTGGATTGTTTAATATATATAAAAAAAAACAGAATGTGATAGGAATATCAAAAGGTCGACTTTCTATTAATACCAGTTAACTAGTTATTTATTATTTTAATCTCATTGTGCCAAGAAGAGAATTTTTAAAAATCGTCTCTCTTATTTAGGCCGGCGGTAATGTCTCGTCGGAAAATTGCTGCAAAAAGTGGCGCATGTTCAACAATCAGTAAATATACGGAGCAGGAAGCCGTCGGGAATGCAACTCTGCTGACATATAGTTCACATTAATACGAAGTCATAAAACTCTGACCACGACATTGGGAATGTTACCAAAACTGTTGTTTTCCTCGGCGTGGCTGTCATTTACATTGTCATCCCAGGCCAGACGCTGTTCCGAGTTAAAATTATCTCGTAATTTTAGTAACGCTCCCTTTGTCAACCTGTCGGGCCTTGTTTCAATAGCGAGTTAACATCGATTAATTCTTCTTTCAACTTTCTTAAGTCTAACAACGAACGAAGTCCGGTTTTGTCTTGCATCGTTTTTGCCAAAGAAAAGCTCCAGTCTAGTCTCGCGTCACTCGTATTTATCTTTTGAGTAAATGACATTCTATGAGACGGAAAAAACCTGGGAAGTAAAAATTAAACTAAATTTTCAGTTTAGGCGTTTTAGTTACAATTTGGACTTTAATAATCTTCATGAGACACAACCACGCATATATGTCAATTTGAACTTGTGACAGATGGTCCTTTTCCTCCTTCTACTAAGAGGAAGAAAGTCAGCTAACATTAAAATATAAATAATTATTTTTTTAAATAAGAATATCGATCAATCCTGATTATTCTGGTCCATTTATACTCTCTGATTTTGTCAGTCAACTATCATGCTCCTTTTAATTATCACCTTTAAAAAATGATCTAAATTTCATCGAATGGCCAATGTCGATTATGCCTAGAGCAGAAAGAGACAACTGAACATATATATCCTGTGCAACTAGATAGCAAGGTAAAGGTCATGGTACCTGGGAAAACGCTCTTGAGCTATATACACCTTGTTACCATTCCCCTGAGAAAAAGTCCTAACAAAAATTTTCCAGGTAATTAATTTGAAGAGATCGGCACAATAGACTCAAGAATAAGTGCATAAGGGAGAAATCCCTTCGACTCCATATAGGCAAAAAAAGGTTACGAAAATGATTATGGAATGTTTCGGAATTACTGTTTTTAAAAGGCACAAGCAAAGTTTTTTCAATTATTATTAATTATGCCATTAACAAGTATTCAACTGTCATATATAATTTATTTAGAAATCGTGAGATGCGGTCTTGGTGTGATGTAGGTTTCAGAAAAACATTTTCTTTATCGTGCCAACATTTCGATCTTTATTGAGATCATCTTCAGGACTCAAAGTGTTTGTCTTCTGTGTAATTGTGCCATTCTTGCGTGTCGTGTCGAGAGTGCCCTCTATATTATTTAAATGTAATGTATTTGTTAAATGTAAACAATGTTTGTAAGTCCCAGGCCCTGAAGATGATCTCAATAAAGATCGAAACGTTGGCACGATAAAGAAAATGTTTTTCTGAAACCTACATCCCACCAAGACCGCATCTCACGATTTCTAAATAAATATCGATTAACGGTCACCACTCGTCATATATAAATTATTAGAAATATTGAATTTGTGACGATATGTAGTCTCTTGAGCGGTTCTGTCCTTCAAGGCCCCTGCCAAATGGGAAACATTTTGTCCATTATGCTATTCCATATGCCTCGAAAATGTAAGCCGTTATAATCCCAAGGTGGAAAAAAACCTTTTGGAACAGGATGCAAGACGCGTATTAAGTCAGGTATGAAATCCTTCACTTAATCCTGAGGACAGGACGAAAAGGGAAAGTTCGTACTTCTGAACTGACCGCAAATCCTGCCATTGTGACAGACCCAGAAGTGCGTAGATAGGAAAAGAATTCCAACCAGTGGTAAAACTCTTTCATTTTTCCTTCGGTTTAAAACGGTCAAAATGAGCGAACTTATATTATTTAGATTAAATTTATAAACTAAAAATATACTATGAAACAGATTCAACGCAGAATTTTCTCATTAATTGAGAAATTCTTTTGTTTTAAGCCTTGGAACTGGATTCAACAATCTATTTACAGCAAACTATTCTAAGCATTGGAATAAGTGGTTAATTTGAATAATTTGAACATAATTTGAATAATTTCTAAAAGAACCAATAACACCTCGTGAGACGTAGGAAGTAAAACAATATTGAAATTGAGAATTATTCAGAAATCATGAGATGCGGTCTGGTGTGATGTAGGTTTCAGAAAAACATTTTCTTTATCGTGCCAACGTTTCGATCTTTATTGAGATCATCTTCAGGGCTCAAAGTGTTTGTCTTCTGTGTAATTGTGCCATTCTTGCGTGTCGTGTTGAGAGTGCCCTGTGTTAATGTCTTAATGTTTTTGATGCTCGTGGTGATTTATATGTTTAAAATTTTTCGTTTGAAATTTATTGTGGCTTTATGTATGTCGTTAATTCTGGTGTTTGGCTGTGTTAGTGTGGCATTTGTGAAGTTAAAATTGTTTTTGATGTGAGTAGGAAATACCTTGTGTTGTCTGCATTTCAGCAAAAAAGAGCAAGATTTCTGAATAATTATCGATTAACGGTCACTAATCACCACACATTGAAATTGAGTTAAAGAATTATTGGATTAAACGACAACAAAATTTTTACTCACTGTGCAGTACAAATCAACTGTATTTTTATGCTAAACGGACATTGGGTGCCATTGGGTCCGTCTTCACTCGCGGTTTTGTAGAAGTATTCAACGTTTCGGCATTGCTCCATCTTCAGAGAGGAACTTTCCTCAGGAACTTTTAAACGTTCCTCGTTGAATGTGACGGAATGCCGAAACGTTTTTGAATGAATCAACAAACCCGCCAGACAAGAAGGACCCAATTTTGGATCAGTGAGTTCACCAACTCGCAGACCCACGCCCAGCGGCAGCTCAAATTATTTTCATCTGAGACCCTTTCAAGACAATGTGAGCCATTTCCGATTGGTTCTTCATCTTACCAAGACTACACAAACATTAATGCCAATGTTCAACAGGTTTTGTAAGAGGCAAGTGGTTGCTAGGCTAACCTTCACCTATTTTCTCTCACAGCTCTTTATTCATCATGTTACATCACGTTGTTTTTCTTTTTTTGTAAAATATATAAAATATTTACATCACTTCATTATGTTTTTGTCTTACTGGTTAATTATTATTTTACAAAATAAAATTATAATTTTAATAAGCTCTTCTCTCTATTTTTTATCTATCTATTGTTACCATCAATAATCATTGCTGAATATCTGAAGACTGAATAAATTTATTGTATTTGATCTACAGCATTCACTCCGTTCTTTGTCACTACTAAAACGCTACTACATGCGGTTTGAACATACGATATAAAATTGTGAGGAAACACTTAGCCTTCTGGTGTACAACGTTTCCAATACTTTCAATTCAAAATCCTTTGATTCATTGCTCTAAATTATGCCTCCAGTATTACATTCCACAACGACATTACAATCCTATTTATCCAAATTTACTTCCCTCTGTGTGAAAATAGATGTAATTAGTTGTACATATATTTATATGTCCAAAATAATTTTTTTTAAATTATGAATTTCTGATTGTAATTAGAAAAAAAATTGAAAATCTCGATAAATCGTTCACCTACGTTTGTTCCATCATGATACCATAACAACAGATTTATCTCAATACGACTGTTGCGTGAAGAACACAAAAAAATATAAAAGAAAATATTGTTTTGTACTTAGGGACTTTACGAAGAAATGGAGAATGGTAAATGTTAAGGCTTTTTATATATTTGTCGCTGTCCGAATGAAATGAAATTACAAAACGCGTTCTTCCCCCTTAATTTTCAGCTCAGTGGGGCTTAAAACGGTCCGCTAGAGTTCTTTATTGAATGATTTATTACCAGGCGGAATCCAAATTAGCATATTGATGTGATGCAACACATGAGGACTTTAGAATTGCTATTTTCCGCCTGAAAAACGTTTAAGCAAGCCGAATAAAATAAATTAATTCGAACCGAGGGACGCTTACGATTCCTGTCATAATTCCAAGCGTGAACGTCGGCCCGAAACCGAGGGGGACTCGAGGCCGAAAAGCCGCATTTCCCTCGAATCAGATAACTCCGGCATTTATTTAAACTGTCAATCCCCGGAATTTATTGCGGGAAAGTTATTTCCATTTGAGAGTGCCACTTACGGAGAGGAGTCGCAGAGGGGAAGCAGATCTGCAAGAAACTTCTGAGGCATACGCCCAAATCCTCGACGTCATTTATAAAAAAAAAAAAACAATCGCAGTAACGGTAGATTTGTCCTTTAACTACAGCAAAATTTGTTTATTCAATATGTATCTGTAAATATATTATTCTACTTATTAGATAACTATTTAACTATTTAAACGAAAAACCAAACCATAGAAAAATATCACTTTTTTTAGCTTCCCAGTTTGTGAGGAAATCCTTTTTAGCAGAGAACGAGTTCATGAATAATAAATGATAAGGCAACAAAAGAAAAGTATTCACCGAACAGCCATTTTTTGTTTTTGTTTGTCATTCCACGAGGACTATTTGACTCATTCTCGTATGTGCATTGAGGTTAATTAAACGTAATAATCTGATGATATTGAGCTAGAAATGAAGTACCATTTCTCGAATGTGACGTAATAATTGGAAATGAGGTTATGTGAGGTCCTTAGACATTAAAAAAGTTAATATGTACATAAGGTTAAGACGTTGCTGCAATAATTATATGCCGGAAAAAAATTTAAATGACTGCAGTTTCATTAAATAAACGGAAAACATAATATTTGCAACGCATATAAATTTGTTTGTAAAAACGAAATGTTAATTAATCTACCTAGTGACATTCATTGCGTTAGTAAACGATCATTCAATATGTTTATGAGGTTATTAGGATAAATAGTGTGAATGAACAAAAATTAACCTTACTGTATTTTTATGGGTTTCTGTTTTCTGTACCAATTAATAATAATCTCAGGTGCAATGAGGTTAACTAAACTTAAAAATCTGATATTGCGCTAGAAATGAAATTATATTTTATGAATGTGAGGTAATAATTGGTCTCTAGGTTACGTGAGGTCTTTTGGCATTAAAAACAATTAATATGTACATGAGGTTAAGACATTGCTGCAATACTTATCTACCAGAAAAAATTTAAATTACTGAATTTTCATTAAGTAAACGGCAAAAATATTTTTTGCAAAACATTTAAATTTGTTTGGCAAAACGAAATTGGAATTAATCTATGTAGGGATATTGATTGGGATAGTAAACGATCATTCAATATGTTTGTGAATTTATTAGGATAATTAGTGTCAATGGACAAAAATTAACCTTGCTGTATTATTAAGGTGTTGTGTTTTCTGTACCAACAAATAGTAATCTCTAATGCGTCAAAGAAATTCATACCGAACATAGTAATATTTATTTTTGAAGAATAGTATCGATTCATTGACTGTATGTAGTATACTTGCTAAGGACAGGGAATTGATATAGAGTGTATTTCCAACATTTTAAATTTTATTTCGTTAAAACCTTAAATCTGTTTTTCATACTTCAGCTTATAGACATATCGAAACTTTTATTTTAAAAGTTCAGAGTTTTTCGTTCAATAATTCTGGTCGTCGAAACTTTCTTTCACATTTTCATACTTTTTTGTCGATACGACAGAGTACAGATACTTCAGAGTATCAATAATTTTGTTTTGATACTTTTCTTTTAATACAGCAGTGTGTCAATACTTCAGAGTATCAATACTTGTCGAGCGATACTTCAAAATATCGATACTTTAGATTTAATCCGACAGGATTTCGATACTCCAGCTTATGAAAACAATTGTTTCCATACTTCAGGCTATCGACACTTTTGTTTTGTAAATCATGTTATCGATGGTTTGTTTCGACATTTCAGGTTATCGATACTTTTGTTTTAATACGGCTGGGTGTCGATATTTCAGAGTATAAATACTTTTATTTCGATACTTCGTTTTATACTTATACGATACTTCAAGGAACTTTTGTTTCAGTAATCCAGGTTATCAAGACTTTTGTTTCGATATTGTCCGTTATCTATGCTTTCAATACTTCCGGTTTCAATACTTCATATTTTTGATATTTTTGTTTGATACTCCAGGATAGCAACATTCAAAGATATCACTATTTTTGTTTTGATACTTTCATTTGAACTCTTTAGATTATTTATTTAGAAATCGTGAGATGCGGTCTGGTGTGATGTAGGTTTCAGAAAAAGATTTTCTTTATCATGCCAACGTTTCGATCTTTATTGAGATCATCTTCAGGGCCTGGGATTTACAAACATTGTTTATATATTACAATTACATTTTGGATGTGGAAAAGTGAATTTATACAATGCAAAATATATTTTTTACATATTCAATCAACTCTTTAGATTATCGATATATTTGTTTAAATATTTCAGGATATCGATACTTTGACGTTTTGATACTTCAGGTTATGCTTCAGGTTCACTAAACGTGTTTAGTTACGCCAGGATATCGACACTTTCTCACAATACTTTTGTAGAGCTACTTCAGTTCCTCTCTAATTTTGTTTCAATACGCCAGGATATCGGTGATTTTGTTTTGATTCTTGAGGTCATCGATACTTTTATGTGGATACGACAGGATATACATAGTGTCAGTTTTAGATGGCCCGGCTGAATTTCTCTTGAACCAATGACGCTATGAAAAAAGCAAAAAATAAGTCTTTAATACGTTTTAGTCTAGTTTCAAATTTTTACCTTTTTTGAAAAAAATGTATACAGGGTGATACAGGCCCAGTTCAACTTCAACATTTCAAATTGGTCCCTATACATCCCGACACAATATTTTAAAGGATTTTTACGCTAAAAAGAAAGAAGATCTTTAGATTTAGGTTTAAGAAATACTTACTATGTACACTCTTAGGTTTCACGATAAGTAAGAAAAAAACATTTTTTGCTATTTTTATATTGGTTTCCTTGAGATTTTATCGCGACGCATATACATGGTAGCCCTTTTTAGAAAGCCTTGCTGAATTTAGCTTGAACCAATGGCGCTATAAAAAAAATTTTTTAGAAATACTTTTTTAACACTTTTTAGTCTAGTTTCTAATTTTTCCTATTTTGAGGAAAAATTGAACGGGGTACCTCAGGCCCAATTCAACTTCAAAATTTCAAAACGACCCTATACATAATGACACATCAATTTAGAGGATTTTTTACGCTGAAAACAATGGTTCAATCGGTTTTTAAATTTGTCAAAAAATGACAAAGTTAAAGCTTTAAAAACATTTCGTTTGTTTCTTTGTTAATTCCAATAATTTGCTTCTTCACTAAAGTAAACATAAGTCGCCTTTATTGTTTATATTCTCTCATTATTTGTCAAACTCACATCATGAGAGCACATCTTAATTCCCGGAAGTAATTCCTGTCAAAGTGTATAGAGTCGTATTGGAAATTTGGAAGTTGAACTGGGCCTGTGTTGCTCTGTATAATTTTTCTCTAAAAAAGGTAAAAATATGAAACTAGACTAAAAAATATGAAAGACATATATTTTGTTTTTTGTTAGCGCATTGATTCAAGAGAAATTCAGCTGGGCGATCTAAAAAGGTCACCCTGTAGATACTCTGATAACGATTTATACCGTGAAATTCCGATCTTTTAAACAATCCTATATCGATACTTCAAAATATTGATATTTTTCTATATCGATTTATTAGTTATGAGACAGTCAGCTCTTCCTTGTGTCCCTTCTTAATATGCGTTTGCAAATTCATTTCACATGTTACCAGAACTTTTGCATTGTTGGATGATGATGTCGCAAGGTATGCATCTTAATGTTAGCCTTTTTTTTAGGATTTTCGTTAAGCGCACTTAATGAGAAATCCGTCTGAGAACGTTTCATGTCCTGGGCGGAAGCGATGAGGTGTTTTTGGCAGGGTTGAAAGGAGGGTCGGTTAAAGGAGCGGGTGTTACTTAATAAGAAGGACAAACCGGGGGGGATCCGTGTTTACTGTAGAGAGACAATTCGTTCCTTGTGAATCTATAATGGGGAGGCCGGGTGGCCGTTCCCCTAGTCCCTTAAATCACATCTTAACTCCCAGTCTCACCATAACAAACTCACTGAACTAGGCCTGGAAAGGGTTGAGCTCATTTAAAATTTACTCTTTCGTCTTAATTAATATCTTTCTTTGGGAATAAAGCGAAAAGGGGCGAGGGGGATTTCAATTGAAACGCGCTCCGCAGGCGTTATATTATATTGACACAAATGAAATTATGCAATAAATGATTAATTCAATAAGCACTGTAAAGATTGATGGTTTAGTGTTAAATCTGACAACAAGAAAAATGCTGACTTGCAATGACATTTTTAAAATTAATTAATCTTTTTTATGTAAGGTATTGGTTGAAATGAAAAAGTTAGTGTCACGAGCGGGGTTCGAACTCACGACCTTTGGCTAAATACGCCACTGCTCTACCACTTGAGCTATGACTTCGATCGAAAGATTAATTAATTGAAAGAAGTTACTGGATCAATCGGACCACGAAATATAATGGATTTAAAATTAAATATTGAAATGTGAATAATCTTTTTTGTTTTGTTTTTTAATTGTCTGTCATTGGTCCGCTTCGTCCTGCAAACAGGTAATCTTCAACGAAGTGTTGGATTATCTGGGACCTGATCCCTACTGTGGATTAGCTTCCTGCCACAAAAAAGGATACATCTTAAAATGGATCCTTAATGAGTCCAAAACCTGGTGGAACAATACCACAGAACAATACTACCTAGCGAAGAGATTCATAGAAGGACCATCCGCAAAACTTACAAAAGAATTACTGTAAAGCAACCGCAACCTAACCAGGATTCTGGTTGGACTCCTGACGGGACACTGCCACTTAAGAAAGCACATGCACCGGATAGGAGTCCAGACAGAAGAAACATTGTGCAGATACTGCTATGAAGAGTAGGAGACCGCTGAACACATTCTATGTTTCTGCAAAGGTCTGTAGATTCTTCTTGCATTCCGTGTGCAGGTTCTTGCAACTAGGAAAACAAATCAGGTCGAGGTGCAGTAGGACTTGTGGCCGCCTCTTGTATCTCTATCCATATCAATGAAGTGTTTGTTTAAAAATTAATCACAAAGGCCTAACAAATCATGCAAAAGATAATGTGCACATTACTAATACGGCCGGTTTAAAGCTTGTATTTTCAGTTGTCCTGTACGAACGAAAAAAAATGAAAAAGATTGCCACCGGTATCGCGGGAAAACCGTGTAGGAAAGAGATAATGGAGAAAAGGCTGGAGTTGGACTCAGTCCAGCCGGCCATTGTGCATTCGACATATTATAGTCCACAGAAAACATTTACACTTCCATTTCGACTTGTACCTGGGGACAGTTGGGAGTTAGGTCCCCCACGTATATATCTCCCGTCGTTCGATAGGGCCCTGCTAAATATCTCCGCTCCTTTATGTCCTCCTCGCAAACACTGGTACACGGAGACATCGGCGCACGGCCCCGTTTTATTTACGGCCTTTTCGCTTAAATCCACGGCGAACAGAGTTTAAAACCGAGAGCCAATCGTCGCTTCTTCCATTTGTACTTATTTATGGAGTCGTTTAAAAATTTACTTTCCCCCCCCCAATCTTCTACGCACTTCGATAAAACGTAACTCGTGCTAGAAAGACATACTCATTTTTACAAACAAATTTTTTCTAACAGTGCAAAATTGATTTTCCCGATATTTTTAGTTTTCAATAAATATAAAAAAATCACTTTCTTCTCTGTTTTCCGCAAACTTGGAAATTACGACAAACATTTTTAACGAATAAGAAAATCTGTCATCAATTTTTTTGTCATATTTATGGAAATTAATATGTTAATTAGTGTTTTAACGGTTTTTCTTCAATATGTACATTTAATCTTTTTTTCTAAAAACTAAATCATTAAGTAAATCCATGACAAATATTATAAATCGCACAAATGGTATTTGCATGATACATTTTATTTAAATATCGTTGTTAATACTATAAAAATGGTATGTTTTATCTTTATTAACTTAAACAAAGGTAGGTTTTGTTACTAAAATTGTTTAGTGAGGTTTTAAAGTTGTTTCGTTACAATATTTCAATTTATTGATACTTTTGTTTTGATCGCCAGGATGTCGAAACTTTGTGTTGATACTTCAGGTTATCAACACTAATTTTCATACAACATGATATTTTTTTTTTGTTTACATTGTTTTGTTACTTTCATTTCGATAGTTCCGGTTATGCATTATTTTGTTTTGATACTTCAGGTTATGGATAATTTTGTTTCGTTACTTCAACTTATCGACACATCTGTTTTCAAAATCAGAATATCGATATTTTTATATCCATACTTCTGATCGATATTTTGGTTTTGATATGCCAGGATATCGATACTTTTCTCTTAATTTGACATGTTATCGATAATACAGAGTGTTAATACTTTTTTTTCATATGATGAGAATCTGGATTATAAAGACTTCGTAAGCTTTTTGCATTTTTGTTGATACAAAAGCTTGAAAAGCTTACGAAGACTTTATAATCCTGATAGTCAATATTCGTTTCAAGTTTCAGTTATCGACTGTTTCTTTCAGTTCTTCTTGTTTTGATACTTTTGTTTCGATATTTCAGAATAACGATACCTTTGTTATAAGACATGGTGTCGATACTTCAGTGTCGATATTTTTTGTTTTATCTTTCGTTTCGTACTTCTGGTCATGGATACTTTTATTTCGTTACTTCAACGTATCGACACAATTGTTTTTGAAACACAGAATGTCGATAGTTTTATTTCTATAATTCATATTATCGGTACTTTTGTTTTAATTCAATACTTCAGGATGTCGACACTTTTTGTGATACGTCTCGAAATCGATATCAGTAAAAACTACTTTTGGTTTAATAATTTGTTTGGCTATTACATTATCGATACTCTTGTTTCAATATCTGATGATAGCTATTGTTTTAATACGATACTTCATAGTGTCAATACTTTTGTTTTGCTACTTTAATAAAGAGCCATTTCATGACAAATGTACGCAGAATTGGATGATGATGTACTATAGATATTTGTTTAAATATCATTGTTAATAACAAAGCATGGTAAGTTTTACTGTTATTCATTTAAACAAGGTAGGTTTTATCACTAAAATTATATTTCTGTTCTATTGAAAATACACTTTCTTTATAGACAATTTTTTTACAATTTAAAACCTTGAATTTTTTGCTGAATATTTATCAAAATCTTGAAAAATACACGTTTTATTCGTTTTGCTTGTTCTACATTCTTAAAAAAATCTTGTGCTAGCTAAAAATTCATGATGACAAAGGTTAACGTAACTGAAACTAATCTTCACTTTGTAAATCTTACATGGTTTCAATTGAACGATTTCAATTTAAAAAATTTTTGGAACATTAGGCCGAAAAATAGTACACACACAGCCGACCGTTGTTTCTAATGGGCCCAAAAAATAAAAATTTAATAGAGTTATCTGTCTTTGTCGTGCATGTAATTTAAGGTTTACACCAATCAATTTTTTTAAACCTGCAATAAGAAAATAATATGCAGGACTGTATAAAATGAGGTTGAATATATAATAAGGTTCGAAAACCAGGTGAGTAAAGTCGGCTAAAAAATTGTTTTTGGAATAATCAATTCGGATTCAATTTAAGTACCTTTTAAAACTATTATATACAATTTTTCTTCTGAGTCACAAAGTAGACATTTTTGGGGCAGGATTTTCTGGGGTCAATTTTTTCTATCTAAGTCTTGTGTTCTACGAAAAAATTCATCCTCTGGATTGAATCCAAATTCGACGTATTCTTTCTACACTGAGAATCAAAGAAACTGGCTACCCGTATTATTTTGAATTATCTCTTAGTAAATCCACCATTGATTATTAATAATAAATTTATCTATTTCTATATCTAGAAGTCTATGCTAATTTGAACTAATTATGTGCTTAACTAATGAAATTATATCCAGTTTATTGGAAATTGTTCAAGCATGCGGGAAAGCTTTTTACATTCAAAAAGGGGCCGACAGTCTTGTCGTCCGTTCGAGAAATTGCCGTTTGCATCGTTCATTGAAACTCAATCCTCCAGGAATGGGCGAGGATAATCAGCATGAAATCATTCACCGGTCTGTGGACAATAGCGTCCTTTCTGGCCCTTAGACTGACCGCTTCTGCCGGCAGATCTTCAGATCTCTGTGTTGACGCTTGAGTGTCATTGGACAGAAACGTCTGAAAGAAATCCATTTTGAAATAATAATGAAAACCAAGTGGTGTGTGTTTTCGCCCTAAGACCGCCGAAGGCCAGGTAACCACTGGAATTGTGACAATTGGAGGTTTATCCCAGTCAACCATTCCCCCAAAAAAAATATTTGAAAAATTCTTACGAACTCTTTTATGTTATTGGTTACACTTACAATCGAATCACACGTACATTAAAATATTTACAATTAAAAGAAAGCTTTTTGATTCATTAATGTCATAATTTAATTTAATTTGCCTTATTATTATATAATTATTGTTCTGCCTTATTATTATTTAGTATTCATAAAAATTAAACAAGAAGATGTACTAATGGCTACTAATTGGGAAATTTATTATTTTATCTTACTTTTCCCTTTTTCATTAGGGAGTAGATTCGAATAAATAGAACAAAATGTTTAGTTCTTCATCAAAATGATGTGGCCGATTTCTTGAATAGCCTCCTTGGATCCAAATCTCAAATTGTGTGCCACACGAATAAACGATTTTTGGTTCTCCAGATTTAAACATTTATGGGAGTACAAACCCATCTGTCGAGGAAAACGCACACTTCGGTTCATTTTGACTGACTGATAAAAACGTTTAGCTCTCATGCTTTTGATGTTGTTTAAATCAAATTATGGAAAATATTTATGAATATCTTGAAATGATGTTGATAGATTTACTAGCAGTGGGTACACACGTTTTTAGCTATTATCTGTGTTCCTGTTTAATGTTCTTGACGTTCGAAACATGTAAAGTTCCTTTTTTTTAAATGTAACCATTTATTAACTAAAGAAATGCGTACCCACTGCTAGCAGACCCATCAACATCACCCCAAGAAATTCATAAACCGACTATCACCAAGGCAGCAAATGAAAATAATAATAAAAATATGGACAGTAAAACATCTTTTGGTCGACTGGCCCACTTTGCAACCCTTTAGGCAAAGGCTCAACCTTTCGAGTGATTTACAGGAGTTACTGGGTCCCCAGTGTTTCTTTCGAAGAGTACTTTTCAGCTTTCTCAAATTTATTGGAATTTATAATAAGATTTAGGCCTTTTCCCAATTCCCAAATTGTTATACCATTGAATGTTTGCCTGCTAATGTTTGAATGAGAGTTGTGCGTGCAAGACTTCTTTTTTTCAGAAATTTTTGAGGCTGCCGGAGCGGAAAAATGAAATGGAAGAAAATACAAACGGGGTAATAAACTGCAATGCCCAAAATCGCAATTTAAATAAGAAAGATAGCTCGCTCAAAATAAATGGATAAAGAAAAAGAAGTGATATTGTGTTCTGTTTCTTATTATTGTTATGTAGAATTAGTTTATTATATATTTATTTATATTTGAATTTATTTATTTATTATATTTGAATGGAAGAATAAAAGGATAAGGATGAGCCTATACTCATGCTGAGACTGTTGCTAGTCTGACTCCATTATTATTATTAGCCAAACAAGCCTATGGAAAATGTTTAAATTATGGAACAAAAATTCAGAATTCTAATTTTTAAAAAAAATTTTTTTTAATTGTCTATGTAATTTAAAATGGGATTTTTGCTTACTTTGGCCTTCCAAATTAAGAATTTTAAAAGGATAAATTAACGGATGGCAATAGGATAAATTAGTTTACTAGTGAATGTTAGAAGTCAGAGCTTTATAGCACTCAGAAGGGATATAGCTAAACTAAGATAGAAGGTTTGGATGTTAGGGCGTGAAATGACCTTAGCCGTTAAAACGCCCTTAAAAATTAATAATATTAATAATAATAATAATAATAATGCCAAAATTTTGTTATTCTTTGACCAATTTAAAATTTGATTGCGCCAACGTTTTCAGTATAAAAAAATCCTTTAAAATATTTGGTAAAAAGTATTCGTTCTTTTTCTAAATTTCAAAATTTTGCTGACCTTGGAGTATGCTGACCATAAATATTTTAAAACATTGAGTACGTTTATTTTGGTTCTCCGATAACGTTATCAGTTGAAGAGAAATTCAGCCAGGCCTTTTAAAAAGGACACCCTGTATAAAGTGGCAAAACTAAAAAGTAAAGGTGCTCCTAATTAGAGAATATTCCCAAATTGATTGAAAAAAATAGTATACATAAACAGCATTATTATTTAAAATCAAGACGATGCAGCGATGCTTAGATGACCACTCAAGTCTCACTCTAATTTACCTAGTGATATAAACTCATATTTTACATAGTAATAAATCACATGACTTTTGTAATTATATTTTTGATATAGGCCGACGTAAATCAATCATACTTCCTTTGTTTAAACATAGTCACATAAATGACATAGTAGAGACATCTTGTTTGGACTCAATCTCTAAAACTTATTCTAGGCTTCAACTTCACCTATTAGAATACTTTGTGAGAGAGAATGACTTTCTTAAAAACTCTCAGGCCAGCTTCAAAAAGGAATATTCTGCAGAGGATAACATTTTGTTTCTTATCCAACCTTATAAATGTTAAGCTAAATAAAAAGGGCAAAAGGTTATATTGTTTCTTCATGCATACAGCTTTCGATTCCTTACATCATTCTGCACTATAACTGCTTTTCAATAAAGGAATTTCGTCGAAGTTTATTAATATCACAAATGCATTGTATTCTTCTGCAGCTTTTTTGTAGATTTTTTAAATTCTTTTCAGGTGTGAAACAGGGTGGTTTTTTTCATTTTTCTCATTTATATATTGATTATCTCAACTTGAAACAAGGGATTCTTTGCGAGTAACTATATAAAAGAGCAAGAAGTAAATTTAAGAAATAGGGATAAGGTGAATTTGAAAGAAAAAAGGATATACACTTAATTTTGTATTATTATCTAACATGTTAAACTATCTTGATTTTCATAAAAAATACAATATTAAAAATTCCTTTTTATCCAGAGAAATTTCTAGAAGATGAGATACAATTTCGTTAACATTGTAGTCAACTTATAAAAAATACTGTTTAATTATCACTGATACATGCGGCTTGTAGAGAGCGATTTATTTATTATTAACTATTTCTTCCAATTAAATATGAATTAGTTGTCAAAAATTTACAGTGTTTAATTGTGATTATTTGCTAGTGACACCTGGGCAGTGCTGGGCACATCATAGCCAAAATTATATATACAAATAAAGCAACCGTTGTTAATTAACCCTTTTGAGAGTTTATGAATATAATTGAGTAATTGAATAGTATTTCCAGGTTGATGTTTTCTCAAATTGTGTAATGATAATTGTCATCTCTTTGTTGCTTTCCTGTACTCTTTGTCAGCGGTAATTTCCCGCGGGGTTTAATATGGCAACATAATGGCTGAATGTATAGGGAGAACGTAAACAAGTAGGAACAATTTCAATAGGACAAACTAAACGTCAGCCCTCATTATGGGAATGTTTATACAGTCGTTTGTCTCATGGGTTATTAAATGGAGGCCGCAAAACCAGAAATGTCGTTACAGCTGCGACATTTCTACAATTGTATTAATATGAGGATAATCCTATTGGGGACTTTGCCTTCTAGGGTCGGGGAATTTACAATACACATTTGCCACGGCCCGCTGACCCCATGATACACCGCCATCTTTGAATACATATCATACAGTGATCTGATTCGGGGTGCATCTGCTATTTAGGGGAGCGTGTGTTTTGTCCGGGGAAATCGAAGCGTAAAGACAAAGCTACCGCTCCGCAGGTAACGAGGGATGTAACTTCCATTTTTTTACAAGCTTCCCCGTGTGCGTAAAAAGTGTGTACAACGCATTCATTCCATCCTTAAAAAACTATTTTAACAAACCTAATTATAACTAATCCAAGAACTATTACGTAAAGTGCAAATCAAAAAGAAACTTACCTAACAGTTATATATAGTATAATAATAATATCTTGCAAGTTAATGGACAGGGTCCCTGACGCTAAAAATGCAATAAAAAGCGTGTTGAAAAAAGAAAAGAAAGTGGCAGCGTCGGTGGCTGAATCGGAAGGAAAGCTCTCGCGTTCCAAGAGCATCGTCGATAGATGGCCCTCGGAGGATCTGATTCGTAAAAGATGATCGGTCATTCTCTCCCGATTAAGGATAAGCCAAGCTTGGTTGACCACGGACGCTTTTACTTTAGGGCCATAGAAAGGTTGCTCGATGTGTCCCACCTTACTGAAGGGTGCAACTCATCGGCTCCGTATAGGGATCAGGTAGGAAGCCACCCTCATATGAGAATTGAGCTTGAGCATGGCAGCAGCTACCTGGGACACCTCTTCTGATTCTTCGAGGAAACGAGTTTTATTGAATATAGTATTGATATATTTGAATCCTCTATTGTGTGCTGACAGTGAATGTATTTATTGACGTGAATGTATAGTATGGGATAGCGGAATATTGATTACCCCTTCGAACCTTAATTAGGTTAGTTATATAATAGGTGTACTTTCATGTGCACGTTTGAGCTTATTTAAATCATGAATCATTAATCAGTTTATGGAATAAACTAAACCTTGACAAGGTTGAGATTTAAAAAATGATTCATTGTTATATATTAGGCATTAGAACAATTTTGTTTTCCTAAAAGGTTTGTTTCCTTTCTTCCTTGTTTTGAAATTTACTTTTTTATCAGAAAAAACATTTCTTATAATGTTACGAAATCTTATGTTCTACCTTCCCAGACAAGATCCATTGACTTTTTTAAATAAACCTGATTCGTAGACGTTTATCAAACGTGAAAGGAGCGATTTAGTTGACTTTAACCTTCCCGATAGCTCTTATAGTCACAAATTAACGTGTAAAAAAAAGAATTCATCGGTTGATTCCAATGAGGGGAACTAAATAAGCCAATCTGAGAGATAAGGGGCTTCATGTCGACGATGTATAAAAGGCGAAGGCTGGGTAGCGTGGCACGTTATCTAATGATGGAGCTAAACTTTCATTACGGCACCTCTAATAATTGAAAACGGTTGGCGTGACGAGGCCAATTTGCCCTCTGAAACCCTCTGTTTCTGGCTAGAGTTGTTTATTAAAGAGGTGGAAGGCACCGCAAGGTTGAAAACACTTCATATCTGATAAGTAGCCTCTCTCGCCGAGTCGACCGTCGAATATGTTCCAGTTTATTACGGCCGTTTTATGATGGCGGCGGGTTCATTCGAACCATCTCACGCACTTACATCATAAAACTATTTTGAAAAAGAAAAAAAGGTTTAGTCAATAATCAGGGATTTTCAGCCTAAACAAGACCATCTTGACAAACGCGCCTTCGACGAAGGCAGCTGGAGGTAAAAGATGGTACAAACACGTAGAATTAACTTAATTGAATAATTATTCAGATATCGTGAGATGCGGTCGGGTGTGATGTAGGTTTCAGAAAAACATTTTCTTTATCGTGCCAACGTTTCGATCTTTTATTGAGATCATCTTCAGGGCTCAATAAAAGATCGAAACGTTGGCACGATAAAGAAAATGTTTTTCTGAAACCTACATCACACCCGACCGCATCTCACGATATCTGAATAACTATCGATTAACGGTCACTAATCTCTACACATTAATTTAATAATTTACTTAATTTAAAAATATATTTTGCCTACGTTTTTTATTCATAATCCTCAATATTTATTATTTATTAATATTTCAGCCTTTCAAGTTCGTTATCTAATTAAATATTAACAACCATATTGTTTAATACAATATACATGATTTTTTTTAAGTTAAACGGTGCATTAACGATTCGTTACAATGCAATTCCGAACAATATGCAGTTTGCAGTTAAACTGCATGACAGCCGATCGTCAAGCGCAGTAAACTAGTAATTTGTACTCTTCTATTTCCTCCCTTTCTCTCTAAAATCGTAAAATTTACAATGTGATTTGGTCTCTCAGGTTTCTCTCTACTGTAACCGCACAAGATATTTTTTGAATTTATATAGGCTGGAATCCGCACATGTACATAAAAACGCATATATAAAAACATGTGCAGAATTGAGACTATCAATTTTCGCAGTGCACCGGCAATTTCGAGCTTTTTTAATTTATACTAAATTGCCGGCAGGCCTCGCTAAACCCCTCCCCGGGTCTTGGCAGTCCATGCAGACATTGGTCTTACCCGACCAGCCACCGGGAACGGGCTCCTGATGCCAAGAGGTAGGTCAATTCAGCCCCAACGCTTACATTTTCAGACGCATTCACACTAATACTCCAGACAAGATATAATTATAAAATTTATACAGTATATTCTTCTAGGAGGAAAGCGACCTGTCGGGCCCGTTAGACGAATTAACGGTCTTGCATCTTTTTAATTTTAGAAGGCTTGACATTTGTAGACAATATTTTGACATATCGTCAGACATGTGCGTAGTCTTGGGGCACGGCAGTGGGCAAAGAGGGCCTGAGGGCTATATTTTATGTGTCGTTGTATCTGTGTTGCATTTATAATAATTTATTAGCGTGAAAGGTAGAAGTCATTTAAAATCCCCCCTAATTCTTCGGGGGGGGGGATTGTGACGAAACTTTCGTTGTATCGGGTGGTGATGGGATACCGGTGTGGAAGGAATATCGAGTGCTTCCGACGCTCAGACGTATTCTGCCGTGGGGTGAGGTAGTTCAGCAGTTCCTGGTTGGGACGCCTGCAATCTCAAAAAGAGGTCCTGGTGTCCTGCCGAAGTCGCCTTGCCGTGGCCGTTGGGTCGTCGAAGCGCACATCTGACTGTAAGAAATTATGTTTTCTTTTACATGTAATAGTGACAACCTGAGGTACAAATGGGAGGCTAGCATTTTAGGATATCGACGTAGTATACAAATACAAGCAAAGAGTCAGAAATCAGATCGAGATAATCGAATGGCTGCAGTTTAAAACTGAAAATACGCCCAGAAAAAGAAGGAAAATAGGGCAGGCGATGACCTCAGCTGTTTGTTGGCCAATAAACTTCCCACATTACATGTACATTATAGTTCTATTCAAATTGAATAATAACAATAAAAAACAATATAATTCTATAAAAATGATAACTTACTTAGCCTAAAACAATATAAAACTGACTATCAGAATTTAATGAAAATAGTTTCGTTTAATTAATTTTGTGCTAAATGATACTTCTGATGAGAAAGTGTCAATCGGCATATATTTCTAATTACCGTACTTTTTGTATAATTTACAGTATTATACAGGATAAATTCAAATCACATAGGAATATTAAATTATATACGTACTATTTTTCTTTAAATCTTTTAATTATATGATTTGTTCTTAATTTTCGCAAGGCTTGAAAGGTTTGAAAATATTTTTGCCAATTAAATTACTTAAAATGATCGATAGTTGACTTTTTATAAAAACTGAGTCCTTGTTGACTTCGAAAGTTCAACTTGGACGTTTCGAAGTTTACAAATTATAAAATTTTCTTCACCGTGGCAAAGAAAGTGACGTGAAGTTGGAGTTTGAAAATTGAGTTTGCCATGGGGAAAATAATTTTTCAGCACAGCAAGAAATCCTCCGGCATGTAGGTATTGAATAAATAAGGCTAAGGACATGACAGAGGGAAGATTAATGATGTTGCCACCCTCGTATTAGCCCTTACGTCATTGGCAAATATTTAATCCTATGATTGCTGTACGGACCCCTTTTATCTCCCCACACCTCATCGCCTTCTCTAATTACGGATTTTCACACTCAAATTACAATATTCACCCTAGAAAATTAATTTCGCCGGCCGAGAGCTGAGAGATCGATACCTCGTTTGTCACCGCAAATGCCGTAACTGAGGCTATCTGGTTAATGAATAATGCAGCTGCAATCTGGCCAGGGATTTTTTTTATGAAGGAGTAAGTCCAAACATGCATCGTCACTGGTTAATGTTTAAAGCGACTGCACGTTGCATCCATTTCAGGCCCGGTCATAATTAAAAAGGCATGTGCCATTTACAGCGATGTACATGCTCTTTATTGATTAATTAAACATCTATTAAATACGATTTTCGTCGACAACACTTTGAACCGCGATGCCAGTTTAAATTATCTCAGAAACTAAGACATTACATAATTTATTTCGTTTTATTGACAGTATAAAGTGCTACTGGAAATATAAAAAAAATTTTAAAAAAATTAGCAATTTTCAAATCGTTCATTAAACGAAAAAGTTCAGTCTATTTAAAATAGTACATGAATGTATTTTAAGTGCATCAAAGGAGATATCAAACTAATTAAGAAACTATTTAAAACACCGTACTTTTCTACGAGCCACGCTAGTTTGTTTCAATTTATTGGCTACTGTGCCTAGATATGCCCAAATACCATTTATGGTATTTATTTATTACTCTTTACCAAATGAATTTAATATTGTTTTATTATAGTGCCCCTAACTTAAATTGTATATTTTATAATAAAATTCAACTTTTTCAAATAAAATTGAATTTTTTAAAAAGGAAACCGAACTTTTCCTGGCCAAATTTAACTTTTTACAAATAAATTTTAACTTATCCAAATCAAAATGAACTTAGTTATTTTAAATTGAACTTTCTCCAAATGAAATGAAACTTTTTAAAAATCAAGTTTTTTCATTTCCTACTTTAATTAAATATTTTTAGATTAACTTGAACTGCTTTCAAAAAGGAGAACATTTTTTAACCAAATTTAGTTTTTTTTAAATCAAATTCACTTTGTATAAAATGAAATTGAACTTTCTCCGAACGAAAATGCAAATTCTCTTTTATAATTAAACTTTTTCAACTCAAACTGAATTTTATCTAAAGGTAATGAACTTTTGCTAAACTTATCTTTAACTTTTTTAAATATATTTTTTTCTTTCCAAAAGGTAGATTGGGGATGAGGCCAGGAAGACAGAAACAACATTTATTTTCTTGTCGAGCTTTCGGCAGAATATATCGCCTTCATCAGGACTCTGTATTAACAAATTAACATAAGTAAATTTTCAAATATACAATTTTTAAAATTTTCCTTAATTACTAACTCGAAAAAAATCGTTATACTATATGAACAGGTACATATGTGGATAACGGATAGCCGGTAGAACCCACCTTCGATAAACGTAATAAATATTCCTAAACGCGACAGTATTGCCAACTGGCTCAATTTTCAATCTATAAAAAATTCCCTAACATTTTGATATCAAATATCACAAATTATATAATTAAAAGAAAACTATAAATTAATTTGAAGCAATCCTAAAATAAATTAATTATCACATATAAACATTCAGGTACATAAAATATCAAAGCTATTGGTTAAGGATAGAACTATAAATTACACTTAAGTTAGATATATCTGTTACACGAATTACCATCTTTATGAATGTATAGCATCTCTTTAATCAATCTTCCACCTAAACATTTTTCTTTATCCATAACAGAAACATTGTTAAAATCAAACGTGTGGTTATATTTTTGACTGTGTTGGGAAAGCGCAGTCCCTTGCTTATTTACATCTCTAACGTAGGCGTGTTGTCTACATCTATTTTTCAATAATTGTTTAGTTTAACCATAATACACAGCACTACATTCGTTACAACACAATTTATATACAACATTGCTACACAGTTGTGTTGGCACTTTTCATTTCAATTTTGAAAAAATTATATTTCCCAATCTACCTTTTGGAAAGAAAAAAAATATATTTAAACTGAGAAGGCTGATCAATCACCAAAGAAAATATTTAACTTTTTTATTTATTTATTTATTTTTACGGGGTATTTCAACTACGAAGTTGTAGAACCCTCGGGCTGCCGGAATTTTTGAAAAAAGCCCATTTGTAAGAATGCAGGGCCGCTGGATTTGAACCCGGGACGTTTATTTTACAGTGAAGACCATCGCGTCAACGTCTAAACAGTAGCTGCCACCGACGCCCCTAATATAATTTAAACTTTAAACAAGGATAATCCAACTAATCCAAATAAAAATCAACTTACTCTGACTTAAGTTGTACATTTTCTACGAGAATTAAACTTTTGTATATCAACTTAAACTTTTTCACTCAAATTGTACATTTTATACAAAAGTTAAACTATTATACATCAAATAATTTTCCTGATCAAATCGAAATATTTTACAGTCAACCTAAATGTTTTTCTCAATCAACTTGAACATTTTTAAAAAATATAACTTTTCCTAATGATATTTAGGTTTTTTCAAAGTTAAACTGTCTGTAAATTAAAAACATTTTTTTTTAATTTTTGAATTTAAATGGAAATTGACATTTTATTATTTTTTTAAATTTCACTGAATATTTTTTATCTTATTTCGAACTTTTTCCCAGCCAACATGACCTGTTTAAAAATCAAATTAAACTTGTTAAAAATCAAATTGAACTTTTGTAAAACCAGCTTGGTATGATAACCATTTTTTTTCTACCTCATATATTTTCTAACAAAAGATTTCTAAAAGAAATTTTTTTCTAGTCATTTGAGGAGTTAAGGAACATTTAAAAAGTTTAATTTTCAAAAATCTAACACTACGCTGATCAATTAGATATTATTTTTACAACCTCATGGATATTTGATATATATGACATGCCATTATTGAGATATTTGAAAATCTGTAAAAAATGTTTATTAAATTTAAAATAATACATGTATTATACTAATTAATAAGTTAATTTAATTCATTGGTGTGCTAGTTACGAGTGCAATTTAAAAAAAAATTAAAAGACTTTTTGTTGCTGTGAATTGTGTTAACATTTGGTCTGAACAATTCATTATCTTAGGCGATCTTGGTAGTGAAATATAATTGAATCATTGAAATAATTTTTGTTTATATAAATCAAAAGGATGCTCCCAGTTTTACTCCAAATCAAAAGAGTCTTATCGGATCTCAACCGTCTCCCCATTGAGCCGAGTCGCCATTAACAAGCTCTCAAAACACGAGGGCTAGAAGACAACATTTCAAATCCCCTTATAATCTCGAAAATCTGACATATCCCTTTTTCGGAAGGAGATCCCTAATTGGGGGTAAAGGGCCAGGAAGGGCCAGTCGGACCCTCTTTTGATCTCGTGGACATATTGCTCCAGATAAAGATCACCAGTTTTCTGAGAGCCCTCCTCGCTCTCGCCCCGCCCGGCTGCTACATATTTTGGCACAACAATGTCACGCTTCGCCGGAGGGGTCGGAGACCTTTTCGGAAGAATCATGCGCTATATTCCGAGAGTGATCCCATATGGTCGAGAAGCACAATGAGGATGTACACTGCTGACTTAGTTGATTACTCGTTCTCCTTTTGTGGAAATTCACGCCTCGTTGGGCCCGTTGAACACGAAAAGGGCGTCAAACGGAAAATAAATTATTCCCCATTATCCCTGGACGGTTTACTTTTTCAAAATATAAAGGGTCAGAATATTATAGGGAAAAAGTGAATTAACTCAGCCAGACTGAGTGGTTTTATGTAACGAAATGTAAAAATCATTCACCCCTAACGGACTTTACTATTTCTTTACTACTTCAGCTGAACAATTTTACTATAGTCTCCTCTATTCAAAGAAACTGTTCATTTTACAGAGTTTCCTTTTGTCATGACCAGCAAGAATAGCTAGACCAAAACGATCGGAATGAACCAAATTACAAGTAATATAAAACTTTAATTCACTACTTTCGTGGTCCGCTTGACCAATTAATCTATGACAATTAATTAAGGTTTTTAGTTAAGATGGAGGGAAAACTCATAAAGTGGGGTTGAGATGGGGAGTTGATGTCCGAGTGGATCGAGGTCACGATAGCTCAGGTGGTAGAGCAGCGGCGAATCTAGCCGAAGGTCGTGAGTTCGAATCCCTCTCGTGCCATTAGCTTTTTTTCATCTCAACTAAAAATCTTAATTAATTGTCATGGAGTAATATAAAACGTTAACAAATACGAACGGCTAATCACAATTTTGGAACCTATGGATTTAAATACACAAAATTAAAAAGTGAGTTCATTTAGCATCACATGTTGCCATATTCAGTGGTTGTTCGTATTTGCCGCTTTAGCGGTTCTGGGTTCGAATACGGGCGTAGCCCTTGGAATTTTATTTTAGGCTTATTTGATTAAAGTATTGTAAAGTGGTTTGACCATTAGTTAGCGACACCCAACGGGTAGGTGGATGTTAAACTATTCTTTATGACAGGAATTTACTTTAATTATTCAACAATGGGTCTATGTGTTAATGTTACATGGTAATACATATGGCATTGGCTTGAACACAGAACTGGATGTCCGAATTTGTTCAAACTGCAAGTTCCTCAGGTCTGCATACAACACAATATCACTTTGCAACACGTTGAACTACATTTGTACAAATGTGTGGTGATTAGTGACCGTTAATCGATAATTAATCAGAAATCGTGAGATGCGGTCTGGTATGATGTAGTTATCAGAAAAACATTTTCTATATCGTGCCAACATTTCGATCTTTATTATCATCTTCAGGGCTCAAAGTGTGCTCAAAATAGAAGACAAACACTTTGAGCCCTGAAGATGATCTCAATAAAGATCGAAACGTTGGCACGATAAAGAAAATGTTTTTCTGAAACCTACATCACACCTGACCGCATCTCACGATTTCTGAATAATTACATTTGTAGATTTTTTCTGTTTCCCTATCAGAATTTCCATTACTAAAAAAGACGCCATTTTCAAAGTTATTAAATAATATAATTTTCTTACCGAGATCAGGTATGGTATGGTTAATACGATTTCTCAATTTTTCCAAGAATCCGATTTAATTCTTAATGAAACTCGAAAAACCAAGGTAAAAGTAGGTTTCAGTTTTGATGCAAATGCTTGAAATTTATATGTTTAATTGACCATTAAACCGAATAAATCGTACACTTCATTATTATGGAGTACGCGTTAGCTAAGTGATTGAGATGACAGATTCTCAACATCACCTTAACTCCCCCGGTAAAGACGTAAGTCTCGGAGATGGATGGCATCCTTTGAAAATGCAAATCCCCTCAACTAGGTCGATAACGTGCATCATCCCTCCTTTAACCCTGACATCTCGCATCAACTACACCATCAGGCTAAGTGGAGTGATTATTTAGCGTAGGTCCTCCTGTTTATTTACAGGCCTGTTATACGCTGATTCGATTTCTCAATTTTCCCAATAGAATCCGAATTAACCTTCTCATGTTTGTAACCAACGGCTTAGTTCCATTAGGGTATTGTGCTGTAAAAACAATGAAACTGGAGCTAATAGCGCTCCATGACAATAGAACAGGTCAGCCATTGTTAAGCTGTTCCCTGATAATTCCTCCACTGAGTATTTTCAACTTTTAAAAACCCTTCTTCTTTCGAACGGTAGGCAAATAGTTTTATATGAAAAAATTATACTTTGGAATTCATTATCTTTGCCTATTAAAAATGAATCTTTTCGGGGATATTCTTTTGGTAAAATCGAAAGGAACCATGTTTTTTTCCTATTGGCCTCATTCCCGATTGTTGTTTAATAAATAAAAAATCTATACTTACTGTCAATTGAATAATAAAAACCATTATGATTTATTTTCTGACCGCCATGTCGATATTTGTATCTTTATGAGAAGGTAGGAAAGTCTGTTTCTCCAGCAACTATTTCGTTCGGGTAACTATTTTTGGTCGAAAGGACGAAGGGACCCTGAAGATTGACAAAGTTTAATTTGAAAAGCGTAGTTTTGAGGGGGCGGCGACGATACGGGCCGGTTCGAGGGGGGCAGGAGTGGTTCTCATATTGTGCGGTACTGACCGGAAGGGCATACCAGACATTCCCTCTATCAAAGGGCCACCGAGGACCACTGCCCACAAATTGGACACTCTGACACTTATTACATTTCATTGGCGTTTTGTAACTCCGTGTCCCCCTTTTTGCTATACGTATCGAAATCACCATCTTTTATTTTTTTCCTCTGACGAAGAAAGGGGTTGCATCTTCCCTCTTCAAACTCGTCCGTGTCCCTTTTGGAAGAAACATATGAGCTGCTATTCGAAGTACAATTTATTCCTCCAGCATATTCTCTTGTATTTATGCATATCTTCCTGACAGTTTCTGAATTGTTGAGAGTGCATGTTCTCAGGTTTTCAGCAGATGAGCGCCTGCCACGTTCAACTTAACATGTTAATATGCTCCAAAAAATCTTTAATCCGTACATGACAATTATGTTATCTATATGATAAAATATCGATGATTATGATGACTGTTCAATTATAATGTCTCTGTTGAGTTTATTTTGGGATTTTAAATCAAACAGTGGCACCACTCGTTTCACTTACATTTATTTCACCGACGTTTCTAAAGATATACCTCCTTTTTCAAGGTATACAAGAGCAGGTCAGTTCCCTCAAGTACAACAGGAGGAGAAGGTAATTCTTGGATCCTCTCGTTGTGAAAAAAAGGAAAAAAAAGGAACTCCTGCGTTTTTAACGTTTAAAAACTATTGGTTTTTTTATGAAACTACTTCGAGCTAACATTGGTAATATACAAACATTAAATATATGAAAAATCACAGGTGGAAGAAGTGTTGTACAAAACGATCGAGGTGTGAGGCGAAATATAATTTTAACTTTTAAGTGTGAACCTGGAAAAGACTCCACTCACACAAACAGGATTTATCCCAGTAAGGGTTTTATTACTCCTAAAGGTGTTTGTAATATAAAATCAAAAAACTAAGTATTTGTATACTGTAGGCGTTTATCTTGTATACCTTGAGAAAGTAGGTATATCCTCCGAAAGGTCCGTGAACGTAATGTAAGTGAAACAAATGGTGTCACTTTTTGACTGAAAATCCCAAAATAAACCCAACAGAGACATTATATGGTAAAACATTGGAATAAAACCATTTTGAATTGTATATGTGTGGTTCGTATGGAGAACAGGATAAAACCTTAACGTTGGTTTATCCTCATCATTTGATTGTTTGTCTGTTTTATCTAGTGAATATCAACTTCTTGTGGCTTTTATACATTTTAAATAAAGATATAAACGTCAAAAGAAATAAGAAAAAGGAAAAAAGTCTATCCCTTCTTCCTAGACATTCGATTCTCCTGAATCGTTTGGCGGAAGAATTCAGCTTTCAAACCTTAAAATGAGCGAAAAAACGCAAACACCAAACATATTTCTACCGTTTACCTATAGGTACGACCCTCCGCAGTCGTTGGCGCGAGTATTAAGGTTATAAACTCTAAAATAACACTTTAAAAAAACGCATTTGCACTGTTTGTCTATAGATTCGACCCTACAGAGTGGTTACTCCAAGAATTAATCCTCTAAACTTTAAACTAAGAACTAATAATAATATTTATTTAGATTTCGACCCCCTAAATCGATTGGTTCAAGAATTGAGCTGATAAATCTCACATTAAAGATTGCTACTTTTTTCTTATGGTTTTCCTCCAGAGCGAGTCCATTAAACCTTGTAATAACCAAGAAAAACACCAAATATATTCTTTTAAATCATAACCCCCAAATCGTTTGGTGCAAGAATTAAGCTTGTAAGCATCAAAATAAACGAGAAAAATACAAGAACTAATGCTTTCTAAATGTGGTAAATTAGATTATTCAAAAGTGATAATGTGTGGTGTTTAGTGACCGTTAGTTAATGATTATTTGGAGATGGTTAGATGCGGTCTGGTGTGACGTACGAAAAATATTTTCTTTATCGTGCCAACATTTCGATCATTATTGAGATCACCTTCAGGGCCTGAGATTATAAACATTGTTTAAATTCAATTAATTAAGGTTTTAAGTTGAGATAAAAAAAGTCAGTGTCACGAGCGGGATGAGAACCCACGACCTGCGGCTTTATACGCCGGTACTCTACCACTTGAGCTATCATGACTTCGCTCACCTCGGGCACTAACTTACCAGCTCAACCCCATCTTTTGAATTTTCCCTCCTTTTTGCCAATTTTATATACGTTGGATTTTGAACGGGTGGAGAAGGAAGTGGGGATAGAAAAACATTTGTATGTGAGTAGTCGGCTTCTTTGAAACGAAAGGAGCCGACAAAGGGAAAAATGGGTAATGGTTCGTCCTGATTATCCTTTCCGAATTATGTAGACGGGGATAATTAGGGAAGGAAAGCCAAATTGTGGAAGAATTAGACGTAGAAATGTTTGATATGTGGAATGTGGTCAATGTTTTATATGTTATATTATATGTTTTGTGTGATGTAATGATATATGTATGTTATCGATATTGAATTTGGTTAATAATATTGGCAAAGCTGCGGCTGAGTTTACATGTAACTATGCTGAGTTTCTCTCTGTTGGTGTAACCCATTTCTAAAAAGTTACGTGTATGATTGTTTTGTCTGTATGTAATATTTTTGGATTGTTGAAGTCGAAATTGTGTTTGTGTTCAAAATAGTGGCTATCCAGTGCTGTAGGATTTTCCTTGGGTTTTTTGCAATCATAGATATGCTGCTTTACTCTCTTATGCAGCTATTACATTTCCGATGTAAGTTGCCGGACAGTTTGAACAATTGATTTTGTAAATTACGTCCGATTTATTTGTTACTGGTGTGAGATCTTTAATTTTGGAAAAAAGTGCACGAATCGTTTTATAGTTTCTGAAAGCTATTTTAAAGTTATCATAAGAGAGAAATGTGTTTAATTTATGTGAAAGGCCGTGATGGCCAATGGCATGGATATGTATATTGGTTTGTCTGTATTTGATAGATTTGATGTTGTATTATTAGTAATAATAGATGGTGTTAGTGTTGAGTTGTAGTTGTTGATTATCCTGCTGATTATGTGTTTAGGTGAGTGATTGTTATGTTAGATATGGTTGTATATCTTTATGTTCTTGTGGTGAAAAGATTCATGGGCTTGGGGTAATAATTCTGTGAAGTAGCCCTTGGCCGTGTTTGGTATAGTGTGAAGAGGATGGTGTGATGTAAAGCTTCTAGCATTGTATAAATTCATTTTATTCACGTCATACATGTTTTTGTATAATTTGAACAATGTTTATAAATCTCAGGCCCTGAAGATGATCTCAATAAAGATCGAAACGTTGGCACGATAAAGAAAATGTTTTTCTAAAACCTACGTCACACCAGACCACATCTCACGATCTCCAAATAAACGTGATAATGTTAATTTGCTTCATTCAGCCTTTCCATGTTTACAATAAAATTTAAAAAATTAATGCACGTATTATTGGTATCGACATTATAAAATAAATTATCAAATAAACCACTATTAAATGTTTTCGGATTTGAAATGTACGGTTCGTTTGGTTAGAAGTTGCGTGCTTTTTTTATTCTTTTGTCTAAAAATAACAAATAGGTTCAAAGAATAATCGATTAGTTAAGCTTGGGACACAACAGGAGGAAATATATCACCCTGACACTTAACGATTTCGTTTTGTGAATTCCTTATCATGTCAAACGAGTTTGTTTAAGCCCAATGGAATTACGGCTTAAGAATGATAACTAGGGTTTAAAATGTGGTTCGAGGATACAGAACCAAGCGATAGCGGAGCCGAACTGAGGCGGGGATGACTCACCTCTGATAAGAATAATTAGCAGTCATCCCTTATCTCTCCTGATGACTGATTGATGAACGCGCAAGACTGATGTCTCTTCACAGCAGACAGGCAAATCATTGAGATCATTGAGAAGCAAAAACTATTGTCAGTCTCTTCACGGGAGAAAAGATAGTCCTCCAAGATTTGCGCCTCCTAATTACGATATACATTCGTCTCCTTTACAAGGTGGTTAGAAAAATCTTCTCATAAATACAACAAATCGATAAAAAGATATAGGATCAAAAAAGTTAACAGGTCCTGGAATAAAATAATAATAAACTTATTAAAACCCATTAACAGGAACTCGTTTCTCTATCGGTTTATCGGTGTTTTGCATATTCTAAGCTCCTGTACCATAACAGTATCGATTTTTCAAACCTGCAACTTCTCCCCTTCCAGTTTGATTATTGTAAAAAGCCTTTATTTGCATTTTATCGTGGCGTATAAACTTCGAGTAAATCTCTCGGAATGGAATACCAGGGCGGGCAATTTTTACATTTTTTTTTTTTTGCGATTTCCGCTTTAGATAAGATTTTGATTAACTATAGTTGTTTACGTTATTAGAAGAAAATATGTAATAATGATTCATTTAAAACATAAACTCAGCTGGACTACGTTATTAGCATTTTTGTAATACTTATCAGGCAACTACGACAAAAATTATGCTTTTGCAAAATACTCATAAGAAATATTTAAACTAAATAGAACCTGACAAAAATACACCTCTAGATAAAGAACTACTTATACAGGTTTGATTCTGCACACATGTGCACATATACATACACACATATTTCCCGAACTGGACTTATGACCGGCTCTAAAAAGGAAACAATAATTCAAAAGATTAAAAAAACCCAACGAACAAAAGAGTCTCATATCAAACCATCAATTTTGCTTTAGAACAAGACGCTCAAAAATAGATAAAGTTGGCAGAATTACTGATATAGCAAAAAGAGAGTTGGAGAGTTAAGAAGAGAAAAGAAGAAAAGAGAGTTCTTGATGAAGGGGAAAATTCATTTTTTAGAGAGGTTTTACGAGAACCTGTTCCACCGTGTTTCTGGATTTATTTCAAGCCTTGGATAAATTCAAACATGAAATTTTAATATATAAACTTAAACAAAAGCCTTTCAACCCAATACACTTTCTTTCGTCCAACCTCTCAGAGAATCTATTCCGAGTAAAGCAAGTAACGCCTAACTTTTAGATAGGAAGGTGTTTCCTAGGGAATCGTCTTAGAACCTGTATCTGTTTTACTCGTCAGCCTAAAGTGGGATTGAAGGAATTGTGTGCCAAAAAGAGTAACATAGCTTTGTTATAAAAATTTCGAAACAATGTTGGGAAAAGGTGGAATTAGTTTAGAAAAACAGTCTTAGAGAAGAACAACTATATTAACCATGAACACAAGAACATAATAAACATAAATATAATAAAAACCTCCTTCTAGCCCCACTTAAGACCGTGGCGCCACATCCGTAGGCCCTGGTACTACAATACATGGTCTTACAACAAAGTATTTAGAAAGGTTAATATCCATATGTCGAAAAACATAAATCACGCTCCAAGGACATCCAAGAATCGAAGAGACCCAGCTACAAAAACAACAGCACCAAATGAAAACTGAAGAGGACCAAACCCTACGATGTTACATTTACAGTTTGAAGTTAAGAAACTAATAGGTTACGAGTCAGTGAAACCTCAATTTAGATTTTTGCTAATGCAGGATAATGGCAGGGCATATAGAGCATGTATTGTGAATGACTACCAGAATGAGGTTGGAATTTGGTGGTTGGTGTGGCCAGCCCGAAGGCTAGAGTTTTGGTCCAACTTAAGCGGCAAGTATGACGGCCCAAGCCATGTCCTAATACCCTAGAAGAATTCAAAACGTCTTTCTTGATGCAGGGTAAAGAATTCATCAGGATTTTATCAGAAATCTTTTCTAAAGAATGCAAAGGCGTTAAAATGGCGTGAGTCGTGCCAGAGGTGGAGATACACGGTATTAAAGTGGACGGAAAAGTTTTTTGGTAAATTTTATTTTATTATATTTATTTATTTTGTGTTCTTTACTCAATAATTGTTTTGTTTTTTAGGATTAGGTAATGAACATTTTCTTTTTAAATGTCTTATTTTTACAGCCAAACTTATTTTTGGTATGCAAAATATGAAAAACCTAAATACATTCAAATTTAAGGGCAGTACGTTAATTTTGTCCATCAGTGTTGCAATTTCCCAGAGCCATTAGCTATTTATAAATCCAGGCCGTTATTTTATAAACAATCTGATTTGAGCAGCGGCATACGAAGCAGCCCAATTATCCTACAAGCCTATTTGCCATGTAACCCGAGTCCACTACGACTGTACAAACAGAGCCAATAATGGGATGATCCCTGAACCGAGCACGTAAAATGACAGTTGGCCGCAACGCCGATTCCCCCTTCGGCTCTAAAATTGTAACTAGTTTAATATCCTTCCCTGTTTGCACATCTGCGGGTGAAACTAAAAAGCGAAAGTTCGAGGACGGGCCGAATCAAAGAATCCCAGCTCGGATACGGCTGTTTACAGTATAAACAAACAGGGAGTTAGTCCAATTATGTCGTTTATTAACAACGTAAAAAACTATTCTGAGCCATTGCGGTTTCGGACAGGCGGTCAGTTCAGTCATGAAATTAAAACAGCAGAGTGTAAACTGGATTAATTGACTTCGACAAATCATTATTTTGTCCGTTGATTTGCAAACTTCCGAATTATCCTGAACTAATAGTTCCATTATAGACAAACTTTTTTAATTCTATGAAAAGAGGGCATACTTTTACTATTTTAGAAATTCACTAGATGATAGGCTAAGTTACTTAATTGTTGCCCCAACTCGCATATTTTCTCCAATTCACAGAAAAACATTAAATCATAGGTGTGTAGACCAACTCACCCCCTAACGCTAACTCCAAATCTAGCCATACCTAGCCTAATAGGTTCCAAACATAACTCTACCTAGGCTATACTAACCCGCTCAATCCTAACCCATAACCTCAACCCTATCTAACCAATCCTAACCCGTTAACAGTCTAAGATAGGCCGTCCACTGGAGCCGTTGCACGGCCGAATAGGGCCGAATGATCCAAAAGCGAAGAAACGAATGAGCACGCGTCCATTAGAACCAATTTGTTCGGTCGTGTTGGGCCGTGTACGGCCGAAGTACTTCCCGATTCAAATAAAGTTGGATTTTCCAGTCCTATTCGGCCGAATGGTTACTTCGACTTCAACTGTCAACCACGTGACATCAAACTCTCACCATTGTTTAACGCCGTTCTTTGCTTTTTGCTTGCCTTTTCGTTTCGTTTTCATTTCGATGGATTGCGAAAAATTGATAAGTGCGTTTGTGGAGCAGGCTCTTGGGACATGCGTGATCCACTCTATCATCTGTGGTCAAGGATAGCTTTAGAAATGGAACTTCCAATATTTTTGTTTATTTCTTTCATTCCATTGGTATGTAAACTAAGAATTTTCGAGCAGCAACAAATCTTCTACATCCATTTGGGTGTCGTGAAATGACGAAAATCGGCTACAGTGGACGACGGCGTTCGGCTATATTGCCTGTCGTCCGTTTGTCAAATAGTTCGGTTGTTGAACGGCCGTCGTAGTTCGGTTCCAATGGACGAGCAGCCTAACCCTAACCTTAAAATAAAAAATCCACGGTCAGCCGGATAACGATTGATGTGCTTTGAAAAGATAAGGAGGATACCTACTTTACTCCGCCTCAATGCTGTATGCAAGAGCAGCACTGGTATCCGTGACAATGGAAGAGCAGACGCGTTTGCGAAAACTGCCTGCAATACCCTACAGCCAAGCTACTACCATTCCATGACTAACATACTAAAGAAGGTATAGGAGCCTGGCAAAATGGTACGAGCATTGGGACATGTCCTTAAACTGAAAATTGACAAAATAATTCTTCCCGACAGAAGCCACCGATTTGACCACTTCACATCTGTCTATTTTAGTACAAGATCCTAAAAAATAGTTTGCCAAAGTCCTACAGTATTTTTCGAATGTAAAGCCTAGTTATATTAAGCACCCGACCGCATCTCACGATATCTGAATAACTATCGATTAACGGCCACTAATCTCTACACACGTTATATTAAAGTTGAAACCAACATAAACATAGGTAATTACGAAGCATACATCAGAAATAGCTTATAAACAGGATTGATAAAACAAGCCAGGGCTGTTTTTTAAAAGACAGTAATTTACAGTTAGTAGGCCTGAAGTAAAGGAATGTTTTACGGATATGTTCAGCTGTTAGACCTGCGAAATAATAGTGACAGACGATGACAAACGGGATGCATATTTAAAAAGTGGCAAACACGACAAAAGAAATTAAACATGTGGCTATGATTATGGGAGGCGATGCTGTATGTTGGGGAGTGTCCGTAGCAGATGTGTTTATAGTGTGCAAACACTCCAAGAGCGTATTAGCATTTCAAAGTGATATGGATAGTGGCGGCTCGCTCGATCCTCACTGGAGATAGCCTTTGTTCCCTCACATGACTGGACAATCCCAATATTGCCTCAACACTTTAATAGTCGGAGGGAGAATGGGGGCCCGGCTTCCTTCGAGGAAAAGGGGTATTTTTATTGGAAAATCGCCTTTTAACCCTTTTATTCAATTTCGTCTGGACAATCAAATTATCGAAAATAGACACCGGGGTTGAATAAACACTGGGTTATTTTTAAATGATGTTTATCTGAGTTATTTTTAATTTTCAGTTACTACATGGGTAAAATGAAAACTGTTTTACAACCAAATTATTTAATTTAATACTTTTTAATATTTTACCAATGAAAAATAAAATAACTATAATGATTATTAATTAATATATACGATTCAAAAATGTTTATTTAGAGATCGTAAGATGCGGTCCAGTGTGATTTAGGCTTAGAAAAATATTTTCTTTATCACGATCTCTAAATTACTTTACGGTTACTAAATATTGCACAAGTTCAGAAAGTATGCATTTCTATTAAATATTTCTTATCTGTTATTTACAGAAAAAAGAAGGAAAAAAAACAATCCGAATGACAATTATTATCCCGTTAATTTCTAGGTTTACAGAAAAGTAAGAATAAATGATTAGAACAAAACAGAATTAACCGAAAAAAATTAATTTCTTCATATTGATATTGGTTTTATATAAATTCGATTCTCTGGATTCGATTAGCTAAGAATTAGGGTCGCTTGTCAACTACAAAATTAGTGAGAAGGAAAAAAGATTTTTGAAACATTCTATAAATTATACCTTTCTACTCTACAATCGACTTTCTAATATATATTTGTATTTTACCTATAGATTCAACTCTCTTGAGTGGATTAGCACCGAAATTAAGCTCCCTAGTAAGCCATAAATTAGCAAGGCATAAACAACAACTTTTTTTTAACATTCGACATATTTATACTTTTTTCTTAAACAATCGACCTTTTGATTGGTTTAAGAAATACTCTCACTCGTAGATATCATAGATAAGCAAGACAAACTTTTTTTTCTTATGTATTGGTTTCCTTGATGTTTTACCACCCGGAGTCGATTGTCACAATGTTTAAACACACTTGTAAATCAAAACATTTACCAGAAATAGACAAAAATAGTTCCACGTATATAAATGGTGTCCTTTTTAGATGATCCGGCTCATTTTCTCTTGAACCAATGGCACTATCAATAAACAACGTGTTTAACAATTTTTAGTCTAGTTTCAAATTTTTACCTTTTTTGAAGATAAATTATACATGGCACCCCAGGCCCAGTTCAACTTCAAAATCTCAAATACAACGCTATACCCTGACACATCATTATAAGTATTTTTTGCGCTGACAACAGTGGTGCTATCGGATTTTAAATTTGTCAACAAATGATAAAGCTATGGAAAAAGTTTGAAAAAACGCATTTCGGTTGTTTTGTTGTTAATTTGCTTCTTTACTAAAGTAAACATTAATTGCTTTTATGGTTTACATTCTATCATTTTTTACTGATTCGCATTATAAGAGCAAATTTAATTCCTGGAAGTAAATAAACTTTATATAAATTAATGGCATACTAAAAAGTTGGAATTTTTGAACGTGAGCAGAGGAAAATCCTAGAATTTCGTATTCTTTTCAACATCAGCAGCATCAACGTTTGGTGCGGACTTCTCGGAAATAAATTAATTGGGCCTTATTTCTACGAATATCATTTAAATGGTGCTCGGTTCCTCAATTTTTAAGGGAGGTTTTACCAACACTATGAGATGACGTTCCTTTGCAACAAGATCAAAGAAGAATCCTCCTGCTTGATAGATGCCCCTTACACAATTCTTTGCAGTTGAGACGTTATTTAACTCGTCACTTCCAGGATAGGTGGATTAGGACCTCGGTCACCCAGTTTAACTCCACTTGACTATTTTCAGTAGGGCCATTTAAAAAACAGTGTTTACGCCAATCATAACCCAGCAAAGAACTGCGGGAACAGATAGATAATGCTTGTCAATCCATCTCCCCTGACACTATCGTTCTAGGCACCCGTGAAGAGTGGTAAAAAAAATGTAAAAAATCTTTGCATCTTTACGCAAGGCAGGCAATTCGAACATGAAATGTGATTATTAAAAAGCAATGCAAATTACTGCTTTTTTTCACAGAAATTCAGCCGGGCCATCTAAAAATGGCACTCTGTATAGAATGTTTTGTAAACTATAAAATGTCCTTTTGTGCCGAGTGGAGACAGAACGAAACTCGTTAACCTTAAAATAAGTGAAAAAAACCTAAAACCGAAAAACCTTTCTGAGCCGATGATCAAAAACTTCAAAATAAGGTAGAAAGAAATGAAAACAAAAAGAAACCTAGTTTTTATAATTGATACCTACAGATTCGTCCCTCCTGAGTCGATTGGCGTAATATTTAAGTCCATTAACCTAAAAATTTAATCTTCTGTGTCAATTGAACCAATGGAAAGGCAACAGAATCCTCAAAATATGCAGGAAAATTCATGAGATATTTGTACTTCATATAGTGACAACTATGCCGATTACCCCAAGAGTCCGTTTTACAAAGCCATTTTGATGTTTTTTATTTACAAATTTGTTTTGTAATTGGTTTATTAAAGCAATATTTAAACGCCATTGTTGTACGTGATAGTATGTATTTTCTACATGTTTCCGTTATTTTTGATAAAAACTATTATTATACGTTGCAAATGGAAGAGCAGGAACGATTTCAAATATAAAAACGTCAACAGAAGTGAAAAAATTCAATTGTTAACGCATTGTGCTTTACGCTCGAGTAGAACTGAAAGAATGAGTTTGCCCGGTTGGCCGAAAGAGGCGTAAATTTCAAATCTCAACTTCATAAAGTAGTACAAACGCAATTTTGTTTACCCAGCGCACGAGTCCGATTAATACCCCACCCCCTGAATCTCCATCTCCCTTTCGGTCTCATTCAGAGGATTTCACGGACCAAGACACAGACATATTAATAACCCGACGGGGAAGTAACTAAACCCTAATTGTACTATTAGAGGGTGACTGATTCTATCTCCATGACAATGGGGTGACCATGCGGGGTCAAATGTATCGTATAATCCCCGGGTTCTCTTTTTAATCTTCACGTCCCACCCCCGTCCTTTTTCACCCCTCGGATTGTATAATAAGGCAGTTATACAGATTGTGGGGGAGTAACACTTACATATTTATGTACCATATTCTTAAATATTTCATCTGTCACTGTACCAGGAGGTGAGATTAACCGGATGGGGAAAAAGGCGACTATTGATTTTATAATCTATTGATTCTTTACAATTGAAAAATAAATAACGGATGCTATTTATTTTTGCAATTTAGACAACATAGCAAACGTATACAAAGGTTGTTCGATGTCATACCCGGCTTCATATGAAGAGCGAGCAGGAATGTAAAACTTTAGATTATCACTGCTCTGAATCCCTTATTCATAATTTTTGGAGAATCATTGTATAATAAATGATTTACGTTTTAATTGTCCCGTGGGATTGAATGTATTTACCAGAGTGAATGTATAGAGCGAGAGGGCAGATGATGGAATATTGGAACAAGGACATATACACTCAGAGGCACAAAACCTTACCAACATTAATATTTTTATTTATTTCTTAGGCAAACGTGTGGTGATTAGTGACCGTTAATCGATATTTATTTAGAAATCGTGAGATGCGGTCTGGTGTGATGTAGGTTTCAGAAAAACATTTTTTTTTATCGTTCCAACGTTTCGATCTTTATTTTGATCATCTTCAGAGCCAGAAGACATTCTATACCGACATCCTTCCCCACCCCTTCAAAATCCAACGTATATAAACACAAAATAGCAAAATCTCACTAGCACTCTCGACACGACACGCTAGAATTACACAGAAGACAAACACTTTGAGTGAGTAGAAATACTTTGATTGAATATATAAAAAAATATATTTTGCATTGTATAAATTCACTTTTCCACATCCAAAATGTAATTGTTATAAGTAAACAATGTTTGTAAATCCCAGGCCCTGAAGATGATCTCAATAAAGATCGAAACGTTGGCACGATAAAGAAAATGTTTTTCTGAAACCTACATCACACCAGACCGCATCTCACGATTTCTAAATAAATATCTTGGACAAACTTTCATTGATTATCTTACAACAATATTTAGCCAGTTTTAAAAGATTAGAGCTAACTAAAACAAAGATAAAATCTCCCAGTTGTGTTTACAATTGAATTTTGTTATTAAATCTTTGAATAGTGAATCTCTTTTTTGTTGATTTTTCTGTAAAGCTTCTTTCTACGTTCCGGTGGTTTGATTTTTTAAGTTGTGCCATTTTTAAGTTTCAACTTTGTTTGAGTGATGGTCTTAAGTGACACAGATTCGACTAAAGTCATATCAATGCTGGAAGATGGGAGAAGACAAGCGTACCTGGCCAGGGTGCTTAACATTCTCTGAAAAACTGTCCGAAGGGTCTTCCATCGTTACTAAGATACTGCAGGTTATTCAAGAAGGCATGGACCCTGTCGCCATCGTGTCACATCTCACAGAGATAATGATTTAATTGTTTCGAATGTCTCCTTAATCGACATTCTACTTTTGTTGAGATCAACAAGCAGCTGTTCACAAAGCACAGAATAGATCGGTTAAGTTTTGCGAGAAATAACATCAATTTGTCTGAGCAAGATTGGACTAAAATCTTGTTTTCGGTGCGATATAACCCCGCAACATTTTCACTCCGGAGATGCTGTGAAGGTGGTGGTGATATGGTTTGGCAGTCATTTCTATGAGTTGCACAAACTTGATCTTCATCGAGGTACCCAAACAGCAGCCCATACATTGAAGATGTGTTATCAGAAGGTGTTCTTTATATGCCACTAATAGGGGGCCGATTTTATTTTTATGCAAAACAATGCAAAGCCCCACACAGCTAGGACCGTTGGTGAGTACTTGGAGCGGGGTTCATCAATTCAATGTTTGGAGTGTCCTGCACGTAGTCCCGACTTAAACCCTATCCAGCACCTTTTGGACGAGTTGTCAAAGAGGGTAAAATGTCGCCCAGTGATGCCAAAGAATTTGCAGTAATTAAGAATAGCGCTGTTGGAGTAGTCTGAAAATATTCCACAGCACTACAGTCAAAACCTCATAAATTCGATGTCACGTGGAATGCAAGAGGTGATCAATGCAAAAAGTGGAAATATTTCGTACTGAATTGAATATTTTCTTCATTGTTTCCATAGCAACACCTTTGTCTACTCAGTTTTTCATTTTTATTGATTTTTATTTTTTAATTATTTAGTTTATTTATTTACGTTTATTTTGCTTACTTAAACAAACGAGGGTGGCCACTTTTCTTTGCCTCTCAGTGTAGTTGTGGGGTTCGTAGGGTGATGGAACCTAGAGTGCTCCACCTCCCTGCTTGAGCTTGGTCTGTTCATGGAAAACAATATATTTAGGAATTTGAGAGTATGAATGCGAATTTATGATTATGTTAAATCTGGCATATGCTGGGAGCAGAAATAACTTGGCTTTCTTAGAACTCACACTTGGGTGGATGTCATATTGGTTTCAAAAATTTAACTCTTCTAATAACATTTGACATACCGTGTTAGTTTTTAAAAAAGATATATCCTTTTATTCTTACGGAATTTATTGTACAACTAAGTATGGTTCGAAAGGTAATTTTTCACGTTGAATTTGCTGGAGCTATAAGAATTTTAATAAGTGGAACGTTAACGCCATGTAGTGATCAACTTGTTTTCAAAGGGGATGCCTTATATTTTAACAAATTTTGAAAGTCCTCTCTTTTCTACAAGGTAGACGACCAGATACTAAAAGATTCATATATTGAGATATTGAAGTTTTTCTTCAGAACTCAATATTGTTATTCTTCGTGTAACTCGTTAAACAAAAGAAAAAATTGAAATTTAATTTAATTATAGTTTATATAAATCGGGAATCAAGAAAATTCAGACAATAGAGTTTGAAATATGCTAGACCAAAAAATTCATTAAAAAAATATTCTCGATTCATTCTAGAGATATTGACTTTTTCACCATAATTCGATAATTTTATTTATTTATAATTGGCTAATGCAAGGATAAATTATGAATTAATGGAATAAAGCAAGAAAATATAATTTGTGTTGATTCATTTAAACTGGCTTAAACAATCATGTACACGATATATTGGAATTGTCGAGTTCTGATAGAAAATTTCATTATCTTCAGAACAATTTTTTTTCAAACATGAAGTCCTTTCTACAAAAAAATGAATTCAAAAACTTTAATTTCGTACGATTCGTTCTGGAGATATTGACTATTCCTTCAGGACTTGATAATTTCAATTTATCGTTAGTCTGATTGTTGTCTTTAGAGCCAAGTTTAAAAAAATCAAAACATTACATTTTTATATTTTATACAATTCAATTTTTGATGTCCTCCTTGTTTAACACGATAGGTAGAAATTATAGAGTTCTGAAGGAAACTGTCAATACTTCAGTGTGAATAAATGCTTGTTTGAGTTTCTGTATCATTCTTTTAGAATTGAAAGGAATCGTGGAATGTGTAAAAATGTAGTTATTTGACATAAAAAACAGGTTGGTTGTACTCGCCAACTTATCAAAGTGCTAATTCAATCAGCAGATTCTACGCGAAAAATTACTTTTGGAACTATACTTAGTTTTACAATAAAATATGCAGCGTAAAATTAAAGCCCATGTCTTTTACAAAAAATTCACATGTTATCATTAAACAATGTGTCATTTTATTATTTAAAGCGTATAGGAAACGGTTGAAACTGCTTCCGAGTTCAACATTGCTTTATTTCCCAGATTGTTCTTAGCATCGCAACTTTCTTTCCAACGAGAAGTAAAAAGTTGAAAAAAGTGTTCAGAAGACAGTGGAAGAGTCTGCATGAAAACGGGGATCGGGCCCCGCCCGGGGGTGTATTAGCATGCCGTGGTATTGGCCTCGATTCGCTTCGCCGAGAGAATTGTCTGTTTTTACGGCCGGGCTCCTACACAATATTGTCTCCAATAAAGCGGGAGATGTAACAGGATAAGCGATACGAAACATGCAATATAAACTTGATTAAAACAATGTGTGTGCAAGGGTGAGGAGAGCCGAAGAAAAACAACGGACTCCTCTTATATCCTTTTATAAGCGAAGGGCCCTGTTCAATATATTCCCTTCACGTATATATGAAGCATAGCGTGCCTCAATCTAAAATGTTTATCTTGCTTTATTCAATCCCCTTTATTATATTAAACCCGACGTTCTTTCCTAACCCCATTTTCCTTTTCTAGTCGCCTATGTATGGTAAATCGCTCAGAGGGAAAACTGGCCCCTAAAAACCGTCTACCTCAAAAACTACATATAAAGGAACGGTAGTAAACAGGGGTTATTTTCTTACATGTGCATTTTATACAGCGACCGGGTCTAGGAAAGGAGAATAAAAGAAAAAAGCCCTCCAATACGCTGAATAAAATACGTACTTGTCTATAATTTGATAAAACGTTTGGTTTTTCATCTAATAGTTCGTCATATTAATTCAAAATCCATATATTATAATCTCGTTTACCATCATAACTCTAGAATGTATAGAAGACAAAAACAACGGAAGAAATATGAGAAAAATAAAATGGCAGAGAAACTTATAATGTGGATCGGCGAGCTTCTCACCTGGGTGATACATCGTACAGGACTTGGACACGTCGCTGTTCCATCCACTATCAACAGTGTACAAGAAAAAATTAAGGCTTGATTTTAATCAAGGCCGGGGTTTAATATTATTTTTACATGGAAGACTTCCCAGTGATTCAAATGGGAACGGCGCTATGTCGGTGTAGCCTGCATCACCCTCTGAGTTTTACTGTATAACTACGCTAGATCTGTACCTCAATAGACTTAAATTAAGGATTTCATACTTACAATGTCTTCCGAAAGTATTTGTAAATGTTGATTAAAATTAGACGGCACCCCTTCAGGAAGAAAAACGGATAAGTGAGCAAAACCTTTCCGAAAGCACAAAAATATATAGACAATAATTCTGGGACAAAGTACAATTCTCAAATGAGAGTAAATTTGTTTGTTATATATATAATAAACCCAAATACACATAGATCAGAAACAAGATCATAGTCTGCTTAGCATTCACCCCAGAGTACTTGACATTCTTCGGAGTAATAAGGAATAAGCCCCTCCGTTCTTGCTAATAAATACATTCATTCCAATAGATAACACATATAATACACATAAAGGTACAACAAATTATATACAGTGAAAAATATTTGTGGCCCTGAGATGTAGGATCATCCTGATCCCCATGGTTGCGCATAGAACACGACGGATTGATTACTTCTTTCTTTGAAGACGTAGTTTTTATTTTATTTTTATTTTTGTTTGCAATCTGTTATTATGTGCTCTACCATAATTTTTCCACACAATAGGAACATACGTGATCTCACCCACATTTGGAGGTGTCCTTGTATGATCTTGGTAAAACCTAGGCCAACCTGGCAACTATAATCTTTACTCCTTTAGACCAAACCTCTGTAGGCCAGGGACTGAAGCCTTTTTTAAATTTCAATAATTTAGGCGTATTTCTTTCGTTATCATTATAGTTCATTACAACTTCATTAAAATCTCAATATTTCCATGTATGCTTAAACAGTAACCTCTCAAAACCTTTTCCCATCGCCGCTGGAGTACCTCGAGGCTCCAAATTAGGCCGACCCTCTTCCTATTATTTATAAACACCGTTCCTTAGTTGCAAAACTGTAAAATTACGCTATCTGCGGGTGACATAGCGATATATAGCTCATGCTCAGCATGAAGCCAGATACTATTGTTCGTAGAGTGAATGAGGCCGTAAAGTAGGTGTAGCGATTCTTAAACCGCTGGAAACTAAGTATAAATGCCCCTAAAAATGAAGCCGTATATTTCTCGAGACGGCACACATTTCTAAGAGATAAAGTTATGGTTAACGATTGACGAATAGAGTGGTCCGAAGAAACCAAACGCCTTTAACGCTGGATTATTTCCACTGATTTTCCGTAGCTACGATATAAACACAAAAAATAAACTTCTCATATACAATCAAATTGTATGGTTCCCCTTACTCTATTTCCACAAATATTGAAAAAATCCAGAAAATGCAAAATAAATTCTTAAGGCCTTCACCTCGATGCACTAAAATCGCCCTCCAACATGATGAAACGAGAATAAGCTGTAAATGATGTAGTAAACATAGCAATAAAAAAATTTTATAAAGTAATGGCAGAGCATAAAAATGTCAAAATATAAACATCTACAACCTTTATTAACATTGAAAGCACTGAAAGATAAAACATATCCTAATGTAATACCTTATTTATTAACTTTTATTAGCTTATTTATTGACTTAATTACCAATTTATTTATTTCTTTAGAATTTATTTTGTAGTATGGTGTTATATACGTCGTTACTGGGGCTACTAATTTGGAATTTAATATTTAAACCTCTAGTTTGTTATTGTACATATGCCTAGTTTTGCTCTTAACTTTTTATGATATAAATTAACATGTTGATCATTAATCAATCCATAACTTGCCTGATAGCTAAAACCTAAGTTAAATTAAGTCAAAATGTTCTTTGTTACTCTTTGTTTGTGTTTTTTGTTTAATTTTTCCACAACTATACATATGTTTCCCATTGGGGGTCGCAATGTCATCAAAAGGACAATGAGGTTCTTTAACGTGCGCATCTGGCACCTGGCCTTATCGCACGTTTAGATTCTCAAGATAGAAGCGACTTCGCTCACAATAGGTCAGTGTTAATCCGGTGAGGTTTGGTGTAGAAGCCACTGCATCACACAGACTTAGTGACTTCTCCCGTTGCACCTAACCTTTCACTTGGTGCTGAAATGCATCAGCTGGTTAACCGTGATATACTATCTTGATAGAGAAGACAACTCTATCTCCCTGAGTGAATGGGCCCCGCTAGCGTCAAAACCGGATCCACTCCAGCCGCAATTTAAAGTGGAATTTCTAACCACACCCTTGAGGAACGCTGCATTCAGTAAAGGAGGCGTACGAACAAACCATCGTGCTACTGGGCTTGGAACTTGAAACACTCTCACGCAACCCCGTAGCTCAGTTGGTTCTTCCCTCATCTTTGCAGACAGTATCTGGCCCCTACCCCCTCTGTGCCACTGATCTGGCACCCGCCGTCCGCGGCTGACTCAAAACCCAATAACTCCATTTACGCATTCGAGGGACTCTGTAGGCGTAGTACTCGCATCCTCGCATGCTATACGCTTACTTCGTCTGATCTTCCATATGCTCGCGGAGATCATGCGCGCAGGGACCCACGAATACAGTTTGTGCTTTAGAGAGTTCGTCACGCTTTCAAGGCTTCACCATTATTTTGTGGAAACCCCCTTGCATCCAAGGGTTGGGAGGTTAGGAATTTCCCACAGTCCCAGGAAAATGGATTGAGAAAAAGGACATGCCAGAGAACCCAAGGCTCAACCTTTCAGGGTGCACCCAGCATATCTGACACGATGCTAGTCTACACGCCTTCAAACAAGTCGAACGCCTTCCCGACCACCCCAGCTCGAAGGAAAAGGAACCCTGTACACACGATATACCACCCGCGGGTTCCTGCGATCCTCAATCCTCGTAATCCACAACTATACATTTCATACTTTTTAAGTTATATGTATGTCTTGCCTTTGTGTTCTATTGGCAAATATTGTTATAGGATGAAATAGTGCCTCAACACTTCTCTTGCCTTTGTACTACTTATGTATTTATATTACTAATAACAAATCTAACATAAAAAATATAACAAATTCACTGAATAAATTTCATACACAGATAAAATAATAAAAATGACCAAATTGCCAAAACGCACTTGACAGATCAAAATAGAGACGATGGGCAGAAAAGTGAAATTAGAAAGAGTGGACTATAGTTTCGTACTTCGTGAAGGCTTAAACAAGAATTTTCTCAATAATCATCATTATTAATGTCGATTTAAAACCTTCTACCTCTATGATTTAATAAACCGTGATATAGTGCGTCTAGCTTCATTTATAAACTGTAGAAAGTGGATAATGTTCCCAAGGGATGCGTGTAGTAAACGCCAATAACTTTAAATGGAATCGCAATTACATTATTTTAAACGTAAGGCAAACAAACGCTGAGGGAAATGTCTGGTAAATTTCCATAATAATGCCGGTTAGGAAAGGCAATCTGACTAATGGCAAGAACTAAGTCGGCATTATGATATAAACGAGGCGGAGATGGAAAGGAGGGGCGAGTTGACGAGACGAAGAGGAAGCGACGGGTGCCCGGAGGGAGGAGCGAGAGAGATTGCTTTTGATATGGTAATCCGAGGGTAGCTGGCACATAACTTGGCGGTAATCAAGAGCTCGAGCATGAATATTTAGGAGCTAATTGAGGGAGAGAGAGACGGGTAGTGGAAGGACGAGGATGGGCGAAGGGTGGTTAATGAGCAACTCTCTAATCTAGCCTCGATGTTTGCTACGGAGCTACACTCAAAGCCATAGCCAATTTCCTGTGAGGGCAACCTCCCTTGCGACATCCACCTTCGTCTTATCATACACAGCTACCATTAAACATGGCGCCAAAGACCAATTCAACATCCCCCTCTGATACCCTAATCCATTGATCTTACAACTCCCTTCATCCGTACCTTTTACGTTGAAATCAAATTTTGGGAAAGTGTTAAACAGCTTTAGTTTGCAACTCGAAACTTGTAGTACTAATTCAATGAATTGTAATAATTTTAGAAAAAGCTTTTCCAGATTTTTTTAATACTTTGGTTGCCTTTTATCACTGGCTGGTTAACAAAAAATACAAGTTAACATTTTGGCAATTTTGTTTGTCGATAAAAAGTGTTACTATTATTTTATTTACGAGGGTTCGCAACTACAGAAGTTATATCAACCCTCGGGGTGCCGGTGTTTTGAAAAAAAAGCCCATTTGTAAGTATGTCCGGTTCGAATGCAGGGCCGCTGGATTCGAACCCGGGACCTTTACCTTACAGTGATGAGCGCCGTGACAACGCCTAAACCGTTGTGGCCACCGACGCCCCAATAAAAAGTGTGATAACGTGATATAATTAACATGGGAAATTCCATTATGAAAGTTAAAGGGCTTATTTGTTGCTGTTCTTAAATTTTGCTAAAATATCTCACCTCTAGTTTGTTCTATGGTTGTAATGCCGAGAGCAATATTATATAAAAGTGAGGGAGATCTATATAAAGAGAGATATATTGATGTATTGACGTAGAATATATGCATATATTGATAGAAGAGATAGAGAAAAATAGTTAGATTGAGATATATAGATGAACGTAGATGAAGAAAAAATATTGTGATAGATAGAGATAGAAGCAGAGAGAGATACATAGATAAAGATAGATAAATTGTAGATAGATTTCCAATAGATGTAGATTGAGGTAGGTATAAGCAGATAGGTAAAGACAAGTGGAAATATATAAGTTGATAGAGATAGAAGTAGATGGATACACATGGAGCTAGATATATAAGAATAGACAAATATAGACATAGATATATAGAAGATGAAGATAGAGATAGACAAATAGAGATAGTTGGATATACAGATAGATGGGGATAAATATATAGAGATAGAAGAAGATAGATAATGGAAAATTGAGGAAAATGAAGGGAGATGAAGATAGATAGATAAAGATGGAGATAGATATAGAGAGGTAATGTCAGAAAGACAGAGAGATTTATATAAAAGAAAGATAACATGAGATAGATGGGGAAAAATAGATACATATAGATTGTGATATACAGATAGAAATAGATGGGGATAAATAGATGGAGATAAATGTGGATTGATAGACGATAAAATTAAGTAAATGGAGATTGATAGATAGAGATAGGTGTAGATAGTAGAGGTAGATGAAGATAGAGATAGATAAATAAAGATAGAAAAATAGAAATAGATAGATAAGGATAGATAAATTGAGATAGATAGATAGAGATAGATGAAGATAGATACATAGAGATGGAGGGATAGAGAGAGATAGAGATAGATGGATATAAATATACAGAGATAGAAGGAGATAGGTATTGGAAAAGTGAGGGAAATGAAGGGAGATGAGATAGATGTAGGAGAGATCAGGATAGAAAGACAGAGAGATTTATATAAAATAGATAACATGAGATAGATAGAGAAAGATAGATATAGATGGTGACATATAGAAAGAAGTTGATTGAGATATATAGATAGAAATAGGATTGATATAAATGTGGATTGATAAAAGATAAAGATTATTTGGAAATCGTGAGATACGGTCTGGTGGGACGTAGGTTTTAGAAAAACATTTTCGTTATCATGCCAATGTTTCGATCTTTATTGAGGTCACCTTTAGGGCCTGGGATTTATAAACATGGTTTAAATTTTACAAATACATATAGGATGTGGGGGAAAATGAATTTATACAATCCTAGAAAATATTAGTATGCAAAAAAATGAAGTTAAACAATGCTAGATAATGTTTTGATTATTAATGCATTTTTTTAATCAAAACATTCTTTAGCATTGTATAAATTCATTTATTTCAATCTAAAGTTTTCTAGCATTGTACAAATTCATTTCTTTTAATACAAAATTTTCTACCACTGTATAAATTCATTTTTTTCCACATCCTACATGTATCTGTAAAATTTAAACAATGTTTATAAATCCCAGGCCCTGAAGTTGATCTCAATAAAGATTGAAACTTTGGCACGATAAAGAAAATGTTTTTCTAAAACCTACTTCACACCAAACCGCATCTCACGATCTCCGATAATCATCGACTAACGGTCACTAAACACCACGCATAGAAGATAAAGTTAAGTAGAGATTGATAGATAGAGATAGGTGGAAATAGATAAAGGTAGATGAAGATAAATAAAGATTTTCTCTCTATAGATAGAACGATATAGATAGATAAGAATAGATAAATTGAGATAATAGATAGAGGTGGAGGGATGTAGGGAGATAGAGATGGATGGGAATAAATAGATAGAAATAGATAGTAGATAAAGTTAGGGAAATAAAGATAGATGGTTATAGATAGATAGAGATAGATGCGGATAAAAAGGTAGGGATAGATGTAGATAAATACATGTAGATAGAGTAGACGGAGATACACTGAGAGGGAAAAAAGTGTCCCCACATTCAATTCAATATGAAGTATTTCTTCTTGTATCCTAATTACCTATTACTGTAATATCAAAAACATGTTTAGACTATTTATTTAAGATTCTTTGGAAAACTATGGGGTTACCGTGCAAACTTTTTTCTATAGCACATCGTTTTGGAATGGAATGGAAAAAGTGAGGGGTCGCATTGAAAAATTACCCTGTGTACAACTTGAACCCGATCAGTAAGTGAACACGCAAAAATATTCTGTCAAATTACCAGTTTTGTCCGTTTGTGATTCACGTATCAAACCAGACCAAAGGGTACATAAAATAACGAGTTCCCTTACAGTAAAGTGTTAATTCATGCAGGGAGATCCGTAATCTGATGAACAGCTCTGAACGGTTCAATCAGAACTAATCTTCTCTGGCCTGAAAATCCGCATAGCTTAATTGACTTTATACAATTTGTTTCTTTTGAAAGTCGAAGCCAACAAATTTTTATGGTAATAATAATTGATTAATTTTGTCTGTTTATTTGGGTAACCTACTTATTTTTTTAACAACTGAAAAGAAAAAGGAAGGTGAGTTCCAGATCATGTTGTGGCCCAACAAGTCAAACTGATACATCAAACTAAGAAATTAAATTTAACTTCCTATTATTACTTACTGTTATTAAAATATTCCAACGAAATTTTTCCAATTTTATTTAATTAATGTACTATCATTGTTTATAATTGCTGCAACAGAATCTCACTAAATAATAACATGAAAGTTTCTCCCTTTCTTCGTTACTGTTGTCGTCCTTCTTTTTTCGGTTTACACATGAAAAAGAAATTTTTGGTCCTTACGAATACATGATTACAATTTGGTTGTACAAAAACATAATATATAGTAATATTTTTTTTTTAATTCCAGAACTAAAATAGTTCACCCAAATAGTACAGAATGCCAAAACGTCGGAAAACTATAAATTTATCTAAAACTACAAACAAAATGGCCTAAAAAGTTCGTTTATAATAAGAAAGATGGAATATTGAGTTTTTTTATTTAATTTTGATTGTTTAATTTTAGTTAATAATTAACACATAAAACAAACAATTTGAGTGAGTACAAAAACTTTGATTAATTCTAACATTTCTAGCATTGTATAAATTCATTTTTTCACATCCTACATGTATTTGTATAATTTAAACAACGTTTATAAATCCCAGGCCCTGAAGATGATCTCAATTAAGATCGAAACGTTGGCACGATAAAGAAAATGTTTTTCTAATACCTACGTCAACCAGACCGCATCTCACCATCTCCAAATAATCATTAGCTTACGGTCACTAAACACCATACATTAATTAATTAGTTAATTTAGTTATTGTTCATAAGTTGCAGTAGTTTTTATGTAGGTACCCAAAAATAAAATAATTTTTGGAATAGCTTTTTCTAAGGGACATTACGTATATGCATGTACGTGAGTGTGTGAAGGGCATTGTTTGATATGTTTTGTAGATTTAATCCTTCAGCCTTTCACACGCGTTCTTCACATTAGACTTATTTCAAGTCGTTTTGTTTAATTGGTACCTAGCTAAAACCTAGACGCATATGTTATCCGAATGGAAAAAAAAATCTCTACGCCAAAGAGTCGCGTGCATAGCAGCTCCGGATCATGATTAAAGCCAGCATTGCATTTAGTTAAACGGTTAAGGAAAGTGAGAGGAACGGACATTCGTTGGGTGGTCAGTGCCACCTGCCACTCTCGCTCTTCTTCCGGCTCTCTTTAATCTCAAATCAATACATTTCTCCGATAGGCGAACTTTCATTTATTTGCATCTGCTCTTTATAAATAAATAAAAAATATATTAAACGTTATAAAGGGAAACGGAAAAGTGAATGAGTTCAAACTTCTTTCGAACGGTCGTGGGGTGTTAATTAAATTGAAAATCAAACCTTGTTCTCTCTTTGTTTAGAATCATGTTTATTTTCGAGTTCTCGCAGGATTTTAAATTACTCGACGGTGGTTAATTTAATACTAATCAGCTTCTGTTTTTCAAAAACAATTGGGATTGCCAATTAAACACTTAAATGAATTATCATTTAAATTGGGTTTTGCAAGGAATTCAAACTGAAAGGTTAAACCATATCATTATTTTCACGGCTTGTTTGATTCACTCACAACAGATAAATTGAAAAAAAGAGAGAAAAAGAACTTACCTCAAAGAACAAAAACGGGAAGAACATTTTAACCGAATAGAGGGAATTGTTCTAACAAAGTTCCATCGCCCGTGTAAAAACCTTCGTGTATTTAACTCTCGGTAATTAAAGTATTTATTGCACCAATAAAAAGACTGAATCTCCTCAGTCGTTTTTTACAGCTTATAAAAAAGGAGAGGCGAAGTGGCGTAAGATCGATTCCGTTTTAAAACTAATCCCTCGGGACGAGTTTTATATCGTTTTAACTCTACATTGGCACGGGGGGAGCGCGTTTCAATTCAAAAAATGTCCGTAATCCTAAACAGAGGTAATTACGTCGAAGGAATAGCTCATAAAATGACGATACATTGTCATCATACAAATCGTTAGAATTTTATATGGAGGCCAACGTTGATTTTAAGGGAAGAAAATCGTTTCAAAATGAAAATCCGCCTATTCGATTATAAAACCAAAACGATTACTGCATTCAAAATAGGAACACTGATTTTTTCCAACTCACCCCAAATATTGAATTGAAGCCTGTTCCAAGTAGTCACCAACGATCCTAGCTGTGTTGTGCCTTGCATTCGTGCATAAAAATAAAACCGTCGCCAACTGGTGGCAAGTAAAGAACAACTTCTGATAACACAACTTCAATGTATCACGATGAAGATCAAGTTTGTGCGACCTTCCATAAAATGCCTGCCCTAACCTCCATAGCTTCTCCGGACTGAAAATGTTGCGGGAAATCGGTCTCTTGTTCTTCTCCGAACCCTCTATTGGCCGTTAGGGGACCTCAAATAAATTCTTGAATTCTTCCGAAAACAAGATTTTAGTTCAACCTTACTCAGACCAATTGATGTGATTGGCAGACCTTCTTCCATCCAGATCCAGCTTCCCATATAAAATTGACTTCTTCCATCTTCCAACAATGCTATAATTCTAGCCGAATCTGTATCACTTAAAACCATCACTCAAATAAATTCGAAACTTAAAAATGTTATAACTTAAAAATCCCCTAATGCTTTAAATGGGACCATTTATTGTCGTACAATAATCTATGGAGAAGTGTCTAAGAGATAATTAGAAAATTAGAATTGCGAGACCTCCTAGGAGGCCTCTGGCCTCTCCCTGATAGATGAGAGGGAGTCACCCACCTTGGTGCCTGAGCGACTCCGAGGTTGGGCTCTAGTCGGGCGCCATCGACTTTTTTGGTAATTTCGGCGCCTTTACGTTCCCTAAAACTAGTCATTCTCATACTCACTCATACAATAAATACATACATACTACTATATAAAAACCCAATCACACATGCATATCCTCTGTCTAGAATCCAGGTCGGAGGGTACTCGATTCCGCCCCGACCCGGCTAAGCGGAGCAGCGGTGGAACCTTGAAGTAATATGCTGCACCGCCGCCCAGCATACTCCTATTCTAACATAAACAAAATCTAAACTTTAACCTATGAAATAAATACCCCACTATAAACAACCCATAATCCCAATATCTCTTAGAAACCTAAAAAGTTTTTCCTTAAACTCGCTGCCATGCTCGAGCATTCTCTTATAATCCGGCGGTATTCAATTTCGGTCCGTATACGGGGCCAAGCTGCGACACCCCTCCAACACGTGCGACACCGTGAGTCTGTCAACTTGGCATGTTGGGCACCTAGGTCGACTCGCGCCAACCAACAGGTACCCATGAGTCGCCCGTGTGTGGCCTATCCGCAGGCAGTCAGGACAACGCTTTCCCTTCGAGATATCCCCTTTGGGCACCACCGGTTGACCGTCGGCTTAACGGACACTAGCGCGTCAGTCGAGTCGGCCCAACGACGCTTCCTCTTGTCTAATATCATATTTTTCACTATTCTCTTGGCGTCGTCAGGCCGAATCGGGGTGGTCTCAACATCATCACTGTGAGGAACGAGAGTACCCGCTTTCGCGGCCAGGTGCGCTCTTTCGTTCCCCTCCAGTCCGACGTGTACTGGAATCCGGGCTAAAACCACCCTTTTCCCGGCGCGCACAATGGCAATGTTCAATTGGATTTTGCCGACCAGTGGATAATTAAAACTAATAATGGTGCCAATTGTTTTGCCTCTCAGTGTATATAAATATGCCAATATATAAATGTAAATGTTTTAAATATATTTAGAAACTGAGTAGTTGTGGGGTGTTGGCAGCCAAGAAAAAAATTTCACTCCTCACAAATTTGCCCAATGTTTCAAACGTTATGGGCCCTATTTCAAGGTACAAAACGTTCTGAATTTTAGTGAATTCACATCTTAAGGAAGATTGAGAATCAAATTATTTACAATTGTATAATATATTCACACATAGTTCAGTTAAAATTGATACTGAGTGTGCTTTGTTTGATCCACAACTTTCTCACTGAGAAACTTTCTGTTTCTGCTATCATGCTGCACTTCTCTCAGACTCCAGATTTAAATTAGAATCCTTAGAAAATTTATATTTCTCGAAAATCACAAATTACTTTCTTATTCAAATAATTGAACGTCTAAACCAATAGGAAAAGTCAAAAATTTTCCGTCTACTTTCTTTGGAATTAAAAGGTAATCGAGGATTTGGCATAACGAAACTGTCAATAGATTAGCAAAGTATGCACTACAAGAAATAATCGAAGATTCGTTTGTATCGATCACCGACGCCAAAGGATATTTTCAATCCTAAATCCTTCTTGAATGGCATTTATAATGGGTGGTTGGTCAGGCAATTTATTAATCTCTGCTTAAACATAAAGTCACCGTATGAAGGCGTTAATATTAACAAAATAGATAGTTCCAGTATCACCTAATCACGGCAATCAATTTTTTATTCAATGGTACTGGCAATCATTCTTGCACAAAATAATATTGCAATCGCATCATCTGGAATTGCAGCAACTCTTTCGGATGGTTGTGGAACGGCATGTTTAAAAGCACCACATTTGTGAAGACATGTTAAAAAATTTTGCGATACAATTATTGAACATTGGTTGAAATGGGAAAATTACAATTGAAGAAAAAACAGGCTGCAATAAATTGCCAAACGATTTTTCCATTATCACTCACGTATTTCCAGATGTCAAACACAAGTAGAAAAGTAATTTATGATTAAGTGAACGTGCAATGTTAGCTGCAAAAAAATGTGAATGAAAAGTTCATTAACATCAGCAATCAACATATGTTACCAGGAGAAACAACTAACTACAAACCTAGATAGATAGATCAATATGAAAAAGTAAACTAGCCAATTGGATTATTAAATACACTCGATTTATCTGGACTGCCACCACACATCATTAATGTGAAGTTGGTGTTCCTATCATTCTTCTTAGAAAATTGACCCACCTTAATTTTTGGTTTAAAAAAATACTAAATCTTTCAAAACCTGCTAAAGTTAAAATATGTTTAAAAAAATTGAACCCCGTTGGAAAAATTCAAGAAAGAGCTTGGCCAATTTCAACAACTTTGGCGTTTAACGAGCTTTCTAGCCGTATACCCATTTCAATAATTACCTCGAAACAAAATGCAGATATTTTATGCTAAATGGGAAAAAAGTGGTAACCGTGTAAACAAGAGGGAGTGGGGTAAATTTATTAATTCAACTTTCTGTCCTCAACAAAATTTAGTTCCAATTTTAATTTAATAAAACAAAGCACAAAAAGAAAGAAAAATAAAACAAAACCCATAAAAGAGGCTTTAAACATTGCGAACAAACAAAGCACAAAACTCGAACAAAATCTATACACAAGACAAAACAAAAAAAGGAACAACAATACATAAGTTGTAAAACCTAACTTTAACTAAAAAAAAAGAGAGAGACTATAAACATGGTGAACAACCAAAATGAAAAACATACGTTAAAGTTTTGTTTAAAAAAAATGAATTAATTAATTTTTTTTAAAATCATAAAGAAAAATAAATGAAAATTTGGACTTACGCTATATTTATTTTTTCTGAATAGAATTTGCCTTGTATGTTAAATTCTTCATGAAACTTTAGATTTTTGCAATTAGAAATCGACGTTTTAACTCAATACGGCCAAGTTTGGTTCATTTCTCGCTACTGTGTATATTGGGATTTTTTTGTTTTTAAAAGAATGCGTATTAATAAATACCACGACTCTAGTGGGAGGATCAATAAGCGGAACAAATATAAGGAATTGAAGGGGGAGAGTTGTTTTGAGTATTGAGATGGGGGTGATATTGGGTTGATGTTACTGTTTTGGGGGTGAGGGGGTGGCAATATCATTCAGAAACAATACAGGGTTCGCCTCTTCCCCATGGATTGATGGGAGAACAGCCAATATACTACACATTTATTATATAGCTACAACAGCTCGGGTTGGTAAATGGCGGACGGGGCCTGTATATTGCGGCATTGAATTCACATTTGTTTCCCCCCGCCGAGTACGACGTGCACTGGGAAACACACAACACGGAAAAATGTCGGCCGATCAACTCCCCTGGATAAATTCCCCTGGGGGTTGAGAAAATTGGCTTCTCAGTTGAGGGATATAACATGGGATGTGAAGGCAGAAGAAAGAAGTGGCTAGGTTTGAAGGGAGAGGAGAAATTGGTCCTACGTGTCTTCTCCAAAAGAATGACAGATTTCCGATTTAAAAAGAAATAATAAAAATACGTCTTTAGAGCTCTTAACCGTCAAATAATTATAAAACTATCAATCATATCAGAATTGACGATGAGAAACATTTCCAAGTTATTGTCTGGAAAACTCTAGCATATATCGCTCAACAAATATTTGTATAAATTCACTAATTTCGTGGCCCGCTTGACCAATTAATATATTACAATTAATTAAGGTTTTTAGTTAAGATAAAAAAGTCAATGGCACGAGCGGAATTCGAACCCACGATCTTCGGCTAGATACGCCGCTGCTCAACCACTTGAGCTATCGTGACCTCGATCCACTCGGACACCAACCTCCTATCTCAACTCCACCTTTTGAGTTTTCCCTCCTTTTTGCAATTTTTCAAATGTCGTGTAATCGGATTGGAGAGCATTAGTGAAGTATACTTCATTTTAAGCCATTAAATTCACTTATTTCGTGGTCCGCTTTGACCATTTCAAAAATGGCAAAAAGGAGGGAAAATTCAAAAGGTGGGGTTGAGATGGGAGGTTGATGTCCGAGGGATCGAGGTCACGATAGCTCAAGTGTTTGAGCAGCGGCGTATCTAGCCGAAGATCGTGGGTTCGAATCCCGCTCGTGCCATTGACTTTTTTATCTCAACTAAAAACCTTAATTAACTGTAAAATATTTGTATATTGAAAAAGTCTCTTCAATGTCGACAGAGGCGATGGTAAGTACTTAACTTACATAACTGGGTCGTACGATTATTTTATTGTTTCCGTTTAAAATTTCATCAATTTTCTTCAATTCAATCGATCTGGTTTGTTTTTTTGTCTTTTTTCTCTTGTAATACATCGTACTTTTCTACATCGCAAGGAGTTTTAATAATCCCTTTTGCATCGAAAAGAAAAAGCCACCCAGGCATTTTAGAAGAAATTAATTTTCACTTTACGCAATTTTTTAGGCATATTAGGTTGATAATATGAAACGACTGAGACTGAGTTGTGTTTCAAATAAGATACTTGTTTCCAGTTTTCCACACCCGACAGAAAAAACATTTTTCAGGAAAGGCAAAAACTGGGCTGAAAGTTTTGAAAATAGGGGTCTCAAGGTACTGATTATTGAATTCTACTGTGTCAGCGAATTGACATATTTACTTAACTGAAATCCAAATCAAATATTAGGCTTTTTTTCTTCTCACGTTTTCAGTTGTCTCATTTATTTTTATTTTTTAAATAATCACAAATTTTTCAATATTTTTAAATCAAAAATATTTACATTAATCTCCAAAATGGAAAAAAAATATACGGAATAAAATTTGAACCATTGTACAACACAAGCATAATTCACCTTGGTCGTAAGTGTAAACTAAAATAAAATCCACAATTACAATAAAATCCAGGCTCTAGTTATGACTAATGGGTATATAATCTCAATTTTTGTAGTGAATAAATATATATTTCTTCTTCGACTGTTAATTATCAGATAGAAAAATTCTGGTGGTATATAAAACTTATATCAAAATAGACAAAAAGAAAATCGACAAAATATTTATTTCAATTCTTTTGTACAGTACACTCATGTTATCCGCGGGAGATAATTACCAAGCGGATAATGAGAACTAATAACAAACAACACGAATTTTGTGCTTCGAAGCATTTTCCTCTATCTGCATACCAATCAGGCACTTTCTGTATCGCGTGTGCTTATCAACAAAATTATGTATGAACTTATAAATGAAATATATATATTTCACTTTTTTCATAAGGGAACGACAATGTAGCAATCGTAAAATTTATTCCACGCAGAAAAACAATATGTACATTCATACATCAAAAGATATGCATCTATGCACGAAATCGAAACAAATGAAAAACATTATTAGGGACTACAAAAGATAAAATTGATAAAGAGGGTAAATTAATTTCTACAGTTAGAAGTAGATGGTGATGAATAAGCGAAATTTTAAGCTTTATCAAAGAACATTGTTATAGAAGGTTGCTTTGTCTTTTTTTTTCAACTTTTGACCTAATTGAAATGTTTCTCCATATTTTTTTATTGTTTATTCCTGCTTTTCTTATATTTTATCCTCTTTTGTGGTTTATTTGATGAGTTCTTCCGATACTTCATTAGTGAGTTCTCAACCAAGTGAGTTTGGATGAGTGAAAGCGCGAGTAACGACAGTCTACTGTAATTTTTTATGTAGTTTCAATTATATTGTCGAAATAACGCCTTTTTTTTAAATTGGCTATTACATATTTTAACTATTTACAGTAGTAAAGAAACGGCAAAAACCAAACATAAACACGATATTTAAAAAAGTAATGAGAACTCATCCACTGCTCAGCTTTCTATATTTAATTATGTTATATGATTTTTAGTCTCATGCATGAACTTCAAATACTGAATTAATAATAAATAAAGTTAAATGTTTTATTTATGTATTTATGTCTTTATTCTATTCAGCATGAAATTAAATGTTATTTTTATACTTTTCATTTACTTTTAATTATATTTAACATACTTGATTACTTCGCTATTTCTTTTAAGTAAAGAATAAATATTTCATAGTTTTACTCCTATCATTACTTGATAAAAAAAAGTTCTGAGTTGTAAAGGATTTACAGCACCACTGGTTCTTTCGGAAATGTTTCAACGATTAAAGCTGTGTGTGTGTGATCAATAATTACAAAGGGTTTAAAAAGAAGACGTCACGCATTGTATACTTCCGTGTCTGGGCATCTTGTATTTTTTATACTCGATCTCCCTTGAACCGGTCATCATCGGCCATAACGTGATCACAAGGATTGTTTATAAACATTTACATATCTTGAGCGATTCGAGCCCAGAGTATAATTGTGGGAAAAAATATTTAAATCCGGCTCTGCGCCGAGAGAAGCTTATATTGGAGGTTGAGGTCACGCTATAATGCTGCCAGGGTAGTGTTCGAGTCACGCAAATGGGCATCGGAACAGCCGTGGGCTGGGAACGGACAACATCTCCGGCCTTATCCGCCACTCTCCTTTGAACCATACTCGATATGCATGCCGCCGTCTAGACGTTGCCCGTCCTTTCGACGGAAATACACCGGCCGACACGGTCCGATGACATCCCCGTTCTTCCGTATTTCTCAATGGGACGGCCAGACGGCCCGACCACCTTGACTATCTGGCACCTTGCAGACGCTGGTCCATTTCCTTTGATCAACATTAATAGACATAAATCTATTTCGATCCAAAAATATTTACATTAATATCCTTAATTAATCTAGAAATCCAGTTTCTATTTCATTTCTTATCTTACATTTGTATATCGTAAAAAAACGATCAGGGTTATGACCAATCCCTCATTGATCTTTCAAGGAATACATCCTCTTTATACGTTGATGGTATCATTATATTTAAAACCATAACTGCATAAATGCTCATAATTTTTACCATTTTAATTAAATAATTACAAATAATAAATAATTACAATAAATAAATCATTAAAAATATTTAAAAATAAATAATTAACGCAATAAATAAATAAGTTATAAAGTCTTGAAATATTCTTATAAGAATCTACAGGGTGTCTTCTTTTCAATGCAACGTCCACATCATTTCATTTCAAACAAAGTAACCAGCATAACTAATATAAACCTAAATAATGATTTAGTTTTCAATCTCTTTTACAGACTAAAAAATTGTTGTGTAATATTAAAAATAATTGAATGTGTAAGATGCTGTTTTAAAAAACATCTACACATTTTCTGATGTATATGATCGAATTAAAATTAAATAGCTTTATTTGAGATATCGGGCCAAAATTATTTTAGGTTAAATTGCTTTTAGGTTCAAATCCTGTATACAGGGTGTCTCTAATTGAATGCGACGTCCGTTTTTATCGAAAACGAATTTTATACAAAAAAGTTTAAATAACTTTTGGGTAACCCCAGTATTTTTACCCAATGATATCATCTCACCTAACTCATCCAAAAAACGGAATATTTCTAAGCGGAAGGTATTCCATAAACTGGCTATAAAGTAGGATAATTTTTGCTATGAAACTCGCAGAATTAGAGGAAATGAAAATTTGAAACAATTGGAAGAAATCACGGCGAACGTGTGTATTGAAATGAAAGTCATGCGAAGAGAAAGCTGGAGGGAGATTATAAGAAAAAGGACGATCCACATCATCTCTCAAATAGTGCAGGATTGAATTTCAGAAGTTATTTATATAATATTAAAACAAAACATTAACAAAGTAGCCAAAAACGTTGGGTTTTTTGTCCGGACGACCGAAAACAATCTATTGCAAACCCTGTAATTTTTGAATATATATTTTTTTTACTCATATCCAGTACTCAGATTTTAATTTTTACAAACTAATTAATTACAAAAGTATATAAAATAACATAAGGCAAAAAAGATTTAGATTTTGCTCCAAATTTCTTGGATCGACCCCTTAAAATTTTTTAATAACAGTAAGTAATAATAGGAAGTTAAATTTAGTTCCGTGGCAACCTCTGTGGCAAGTAATATTTTACTTTTTTAGGCGACAGCACAATCAAGAAAACACCTTTAATTAGAATAATTACAAATTAAACAAATGTCGTTGGAATATTTTAAGTAAGTAATAATAGCAAGATAAATTTAATTCCTTAGTTCGATTTATCCATTTTACTTGTTGGGCCAAGGCACGTTAGGAACTAACCTTTCTTTTTCTTTTCAGAGTTGAAAGAATAAAGTAGGTGACACATAAATTGACAACATAGATCAATAATTATGTCCACAGATGACATAAAATAAGCGTTCATTTGTTCACTTATACTTTCAAACGAATCAAATTGGATAAAGTACATTAAGCCACGTGAATTTTCAGGCCAGAAAAGATTAGTTCTGATTGAACTGTTTTGAGCTGTTCATCAGATTACTCGAATTAACGTTTCACTGGAAGGGAACTCGTTATTTTATGTACTGTTTGGTCTGGTTGGTATGTAAATCACAAACGGAGAAAACTGGTAATTTCATGTAAAATTTTTGCACGTTCACTTACTGATTGGGTTCAAATTGTATACAGTAGTTTTATTTCAATGCGACATCCACTTTTCTCCAAATCGAAGGTTGTAGAAAAATAGTTTAAACAGTAGACCCATATTCCCAAGAATCTACAGTAAGTAGTCTAACCATTATTTTAATGTTACAGTAATAGTAGCAAAAGTCGATGCTAAGAGATTCATAAACATAAAATGGACAGATAAATGGCGATCATGGTATCTTAACAGAGTAGCAGGCGGATCTTTCTACAAATCTAAATGCCAACAGTCAAACCTTACCCCTTGGTTTTTAGGCATGAAAGAAAGTAAGGGTTTTTTTTTCAACGATATCCCGAATCAGATCGAATCACTCCATATGCGGTGCCTCCCTTCTAGGATTGGACTGAGACTGTCTCTTTTGTAGACCTAGGCAAACCTTGACCTCGCGCTCTACTCTGATGCACCGAAGAACCCTTCCTTGAAGAGTGATTTACATTCAGTCTCCTGGCCATCGCGCTGGCTTTATCCTTCCTCTAATAATGTTATAATCCTGACATTGTCATACTCACTCAAATGCCTGACTGAAGCCATTGAAAAAGGTTTAAGAATAAGAATAATATCAAATGAAATCAACGAAGGAAAAAGATTAACTGAAAGAGATCTTTAGGCGTAGAGCATAACACTACTTTTTGTGCAAATGAGATTAATCAGTCCAATAGTAAATAAAGGAAGAAAAAGATTATTTATTGCTTATTTTGACTACGATAACTCCTAATTGCCTGTAACTAATATAAAAAGATAACGAATTTAATTTTAAACTAAATAAACTGAGTAGTGAGTTAAATTTGTCCATCATTGTACATAAAACATAAGGGCACAATTGTTTAAATATAAATATGAAAATATATTATTCCCAATCTCGACGAATGAAATGAGTATTAATGAATACGTTGTTTCCGATTGGCGCTAACACTGTCCATTTTTAATATAAAATTATAATGTGTAGAGGTTAGTGACCGTTAATCGCGAGTTATTCAGATATCGTGAGATGCGGTCGGGTGTGATGTAGGTTTCAGACAAACATTTTCTTTATCGTGCCAACGTTTCCATCTTTATTGAGATCATCTTCAGGGCCTGGGATTTACAAACAATGTTTACATTTAACAATTACATTTAGGATGTTTAAAAGTGAATTTATACAATGCAAAATATATTTTATATTCAATCAAAGTATTTCTACTCACTCAAAGTGTTTGTCTTCTGTGTAATTGTGCCATCCTTGCGTGTCGTGTTTGTTATTGTATGAAGAGGACGGTGAGATTTAAAGTTGAGGTAGCGATCTGTGTTTCTTGGTTTTGGTACCAATCTCAACTTTAAATCTCACCATCCTCTTCATACAATAACAAACACGACACGCAAGGATGGCACAATTACACAGAAGACAAACACTTTGAGTGAGTAGAAATACTTTGATTGAATATAAAATATATTTTGCATTGTATAAATTCACTTTTAAACATCCTAAATGTAAACATTGTTTGTAAATCCCAGGCCCTGAAGATGATCTCAATAAAGATCGAAACGTTGGCACGATAAAGAAAATGTTTGTCTGAAACCTACATCACACCCGACCGCATCTCACGATATCTGAATATCTAAAATTATAATAATGAATTTATTAGCAAAAAAATGAAATTTTGTTTGATAGGCGTATAAGTATTATTTACTCGACAAATTCAACCCTTGTATGTTTTTTTGTTCATTTTATCAACAAACAGCGTCCATGCAATTAATTGCCGAGTTCTGCTAATTTTTGATTAAATGAAAATTCTGAAACTTCTGTCTTAGGACAAGTTTGATTGCTCTCTCTTATTTCCAGGTATTTCTGGGTGCATTAAATGATGAAATAAAATACAAAATTTATAAACTTAAGAAGTTTTAACTAAAAAACTGGCCTATCGTTCCCACGAGTTGAGATTTTAATTTAAAAAATTATACCAAAGTGTAAGATGTTATACCTAAGTTTAACAAGATTTTGTATTAACAAGGCGTTATGAAAGAGAGCCGAACGTAATTGAAAAATATAAATTGTGCTTTATTCGTTATTATCCTTCTCATTGTGTCATTTAATTAAATCCTTGTGTAATATACAACTCTCGTAATTCAAGGTTTATTCTTGGCCGTCCGAACGGGTGGCCGCAAATCATTCCAGCGCCCCTCGTATAAGATGTGTCAACGTTAAAATTACACCTAGACTTATAAATATGGGTGAGAAGGGTGATTTCACGATTTATTGATGTCCCTGTTATGAAATACATATCTCTCCTAGGTACAGGATCTTGGGGAAAAGTTATAACTCGAGCTATTTTGAAATTTCTTGTATGAATTAGTCCATCTGAATAATGTCGTCAGTTTTCATTTTAAAAACCCCTCTGAAAACACTTTGTTCATGACCTAGTTGATATTTTTATGACGAATAAACAAAAATAACATATACAAGGGTTAAAAATAAGAAGGAGGTGAAAATTATTAAAGCATTTTTATTATGTTAAAAAACTAAATCAATAGTTATTTAATTAACTTTTTACTATTGTAAATTATTATAATTTTATTTACTTTTCAGCCTGCTAAAATTTATTTTGTAAGTTTTTATATTATATTGCATAGGTGCGTTTGTATCTACTTTGAGCGATTTCGTATTTTAATTTTCGCAAACAAAATAGATTGTCCTTAAAAAAATAAAAACAGCAGATTGCATAATATTTAGATTTAGAGTCTGTAAGAAAAACTATTTATATCGGCTATAATAACATGGGAATAGTAGAGGAATGAAAATCTCAAGTGAATGTACATTGCAATTGAAGCAAGTAAAAGCTCAAGAATATTTTTTTCATATGTGCACACTGGACTTGACAATTTTCTTTGTCAAGGTCGTTCGATTTTGACATCGATGTAACTTAGTAAGTGATTAAAAGTTACTGTTTAAAAAAAGTAATGTTTTTTGTCATTTCATTACTACACATTAATTTATAATTATAAAATTTAAAAAAGCAGTTAATATAGCATCAAATGGTGTACGTTTTGTTTAAAATCCACACAGATCTACTTGGTTTATGAGCGAACGTCTCTCGTATACTTTCAAAATCGTGATACCCATAATTCACTGCTGAATACTGAAACTAGCACATCATCCCATGTCGTTAATAATATCGCGATAAATTTCACACTGGGACATTACGAAATTGTGGTGTGTGATAAAGTTTTAAATCAAAGTCAGAGGCCGCTAACGATCGCTATGAGCTATGGCAAAGGGTCCTAGAAATAGAGGGGACAGTTCTACTGCCAGATCCGAGTAATAAGCATATCGTCGGACTAATATTAGTGTACGTCGGTTTATTAATACACCAGGCGCATTTGTAGAGATGAGATAAACCGACTGCTGGAATCTTAAGCGCGCCACGGCTCATTCATCCTTTGTATTTTTACAATTTAAAACGATTTAATTTACAGGCGTATTTATACGAATGAAATAAATGCGTTTACTTTTTCGTACGTCTAGAAGCAGGTTTCGATTTTTTAGTGTCCACTATTAATCTGTTCGGGCGTAATCCTACCATCTGTTAAGTCAGCGATGTAAGCCGGTATTGCATAGCACACTCAGTAAGGGGTAGTAATTACTTGCATATTACATGATATATGGTGTATAAGCTGTTCTTTTCGGGTTTTATATGTTGACGCTATTTTAGCTATTAATATTTTGAAATTCGTTTTATCTTTTTCTATATCGGATCAAGGCACAGATTTCTCTCGAATGTACGCACTAATCATTCGCTCTCGGTCGGTCGACAGTAGTTTCATCGAGTCTGAAAGATGCTCCAGCCTAGTCATTAGTAATAAAAGCTGTGTAGTGATCATAGCTAGGCAGGAAGTCAATCAGGCATGATTGGATCTAACCCCGAAGGAGTGCTTTGCCCTTTCGGAATAAGGGATATATATAGGGGCTCATCAAGTGAACATAACTAAGATGGACGACTGAACAATGACTGGTCAAGACCCATCGGTGGCAATGCATCTTCATGGCCGGCCAACTCGACTACAACAAATCTAATTTGTGTTACCTTGCCGGCCAGACTCGGAGCCGGCTTTTCGCTGAAACGAGGGTTTCTTTAATAAAAAGATGATCGATTAGTGAAATCAATGCGATTTCCCTATGGGAAACGATAATAGTCAAATATATTCCCATTAGAAAGCAAATAATAATTACAACTGATAGAAAATATTTATTTGTTTATAAAACGTTCTCTATCTCTATCTTGCTCTCTCTCTCCCACTCTCTCTCTCTCTCTCTCTCTCTCTCACTCTCTCTAACGTTCTCTATCTCTATCTTGCTCTCTCTCTCCCACTCTCTCTCTCTCTCTCTCTCTCTCTCTCTCTCTCTCTCTCTCTCTCTCTCTCTCTCTCGCTCTCGCTCTCCCTCCCTCTCCCCTCACTCTCTTCCTCACCCAAACACTCTCTCTCTCTCTCTCTCCCTCTTTCTCTATCTACTATTTCAATCTCTCGCTCATAGAGCCATATATAAATGGGTATATAAATAGAAGATATCTTTAATAATCTAATAATTCGAGGTGTCTAAAATAGGTTTCATTCATTTTTTCAAAAAATGAAATTTCTAAAATAAATTATATGAATGTCAATTGTTTTGAATTGAAACAATAAAATGTATGGGTAAAAAAAAGTAAGCAATCAAATACGAGTATAAATAATAATTTTCAATTAATTAATCTTTATGTAAGGTATTGGTTGAAACGAAAAAGTAGGTGTTACGAGGGGGATTCGAACTCACGACCTTTGGCTAAATACGCCGCTGCTCTACATTGATCTGTCGACATTGAAAAGACTTTTTCAATATACAAATATTTTACAATTAATTAAGGTTTTTAGTTGAGATAAAAAAGTCAATGTCAACTCACCTTTTTGAATTTTCCCTCCTTTTTGCCATTTTTCGAGTAATCTATTTAATTCTCGGCGACAAATGAAATGGCCACGGAGGGCTTTAGTGAAGTATACTTCATTTTGTTTATTACATCTATTTGTTTTCGTGGTCCGATTGACCAAATAAATTCTTTTCAATTAATTATCTTTAATTAAGGTTTTGGTTGAGATACAAAGTTGGTGTCCGAGTGGATGGAAGTCACGTTAGCTCAAGTGGTAGAGCAGCGGCGTATTTAACCGAAGGTCGTGGGTTCGAATCCCGCTCGTGACACTGACTGTTTTATCTCAACCAAAACCTTAATTAAAGATTAATTAATTGAAACGAATTTATTTGGTCAATCGGACCACGAACTGTATTATTATTATTATAATTCAATTAATTAAGGTTTTTAGTTGAGATGGGAAGGAATAGATAAATAATAATGTATGGAATCAAAAGGAGGCCTCATATCATTTCATTGATGAATGCCCCGTGTTAAAAGAAATAAGACTGGTGTATTTTGAAAGATCAAATTACAAATAAGAGAATTTTTCAATATAGTAAGTTATAAAAATTTTAATATAAAATTAAATAATATAGTTAGTTTCATTCAAAAAATCCTGCGTACGTTATGTCCTAAGTGTTTTTTAACCGATTTTTTTGATAAATGGCTTTGTAGAATACTTGAACTTAGGCTCGAATTGGTCGGACAACACGATTAGCGTTTGGCTTCTGGCCAGTATATATTTCATAGCCGATATGAATGTTTCCAAATATATCTTAAGAATATTCCAGAGGCGCCGACAACAAGTCGTAAATCAGGGGCCGGTTTTCAGCGTCATAATCATAGGATAAATGGCCATCGGGAAAGATCATATCTGTCGCCACCTACCTAGACAATCGCTTAGAACCGCCGGGTACCGACTTGATCAAAGAGACTCTCCGAACTGGCCCATTATACCCGCTTAATAGCCTCATTATTAATAGTTAATGTTGAATAAAAGAGTTCAAAGAGGTGACAAATCATAAGAGTTGGCGTCCGCCCACCCGCTACTCAAACACCTCCAAAGATCCTCACCAATAACTCTTTCGAGTAACCAACCACGCCAAGACGACTCGACCCACACAAATCGGCCATTTGACAACGCCTTGTAAAATTATTAATACATACTAATATTTATCCAGATCAAAAATGCCGTTTGTCGTGCTGTTGAGACAGTCGAGCAGACCGTGCAAGAGGCTGTGTTTATTTAAGATTAATTAGCATCATTTTACACTGAAGGGTAAACTTCAAAGAAGAAAAAACAACAATCAACTACATCAACTGACTAATTACCAACAATACGAAAGTTAAAATGACTAATTAATATGTATAGAGTACGGAAAGAACGAAACATTTCTTGTAAATTTAAGGGATATAATATTAATAATTCTGGAGTAATTCCTAGCGATGCCAAATTGCTAAAAACCATAATAATCTCCGTCACATTTGACCACTTTTGACAAATAAAGCACTTTGATTGTTGACTAGATATAATTCATATTAATCTAACATAAAAGTTCAAAACGAAAACACATTTGTAGGATAGTATTTATTTCATACCGAATAATTATATAATAAATAATGCTAAATTTCTTAATATTAGTTAATTATGCGCTGTGGCATCGTTTCATCAACTTTGGCAGATTTGGGACAAATCGATGAACAAAACTTTGCAATGAATTAATTAATATATTATTTTACTTGAATATATTTACATCGTTATATTATTTGGGAGGGAGAAATAAACAAGTTCGTTCTATAAAAGTTATTAAATAAATAAAAAATGAATATATTAAATATGAAAGTTTTAAACATTTAAAATAAAAAAAATTCTTTTATTCTTCCTTTCTCTTTTTTATGTGGTAATAGTGAAGAAGAAATTATTCATTTGACAATTATATAATTTCAAATATTTATCTCCAAGAAAAATGAAACAAAGTGTAATTTTATACTAAATTTTATCAGCTTCTATTACATATATAAATACTCAATTATTGGGTTGTCCGGAAAATAATGCAGGATTTTGGTATTAAACAAAAAAAAAGAAACTAGTTACTTTAAAGCAATGTTCTTTAATCAAAATAATTNGACATTCATACAAATGAGTAATCCTGTAAACGTAAACAGAATATTTTATATAGATTTTTTTTAATGAAAACTTAAAATCCTGCATTATTTTCCGGACAACCCGATAATTATACACAATTTTTCATTTCGAAAAAAATTGTGTATAATTAATTGAGTATTTATATATGTAATAGAAGCTGATAAAATTTAGTATTAATTTAGAATCACACCTGTGAATCGTCCACAGTCCCGCTAATCTTGTATAATCGTTAATAATAAGTGTTTCTATATGAAGCCGCGATTTGCTTCTAATTAGAATAAAATCGGGTAGTCGAAATGAGAAGTTTGTGGCATGGGCGATCGAGGTCACGGTAGCTCAAGTGGTAGAGCAGCGGCGTATTTAGCCGAAAGTCGTGGGTTCAAATCCCGCCTGTGACACAGATTTTTCATTTCGAAAAAAATTGTGTATAATTAATAAAGTGTATTTTTCTTATTGCGCCCAGAATAGAACACGCTATAAAGAGTAAAACGTTTTCGGTTAAGTTAGAGAGAGGACAAATTCCATTGTGTCACCCCTTTTCCATAATTCAGAATTCAGGTATAATACTTCACATCTCAATTTAAATAGCCATCGGAGTTGCTTTAGTGTTAATTTACTATATTTAGATTTTCGAGGGTCAGGCAAAAACGTTTTATGCTATTATTTTTATACACAGTTTTTGGGAAAACCTTAAGACACGCAATATAATATTTTTTGTCTAGTTTTGGATGATCCAAAAAGTGTTGATATAACAGGATAGAGGGATAAGAATATGAGCTTAACGATTTTAAATATCACGATTCTCAACACTGCATATTTTTTTAAATATTTCATGACCCTGAATTCAACTTTAAAAACGGTTTTTAATTTTGGGCAACCGTTTTTAAGTTATTCGCAAAAAAACAATTTCCCACAGGGTTTTTCGAAAAAAACGATATCTTCACCATCTTTTTCAACCAATCATAAATTTATTTATTATTTTAACTTATGAAAAATTTAGAAAGTTGGCTGATACACGGTAGAGGGTAGTCAGTCTACTCCTCTTCTTTTTGTTCCAGTCGTTGATAAACTCAACATGTATTTGGATGTTGCAGGTTGCTCGGATGCTTGGAACGGATTCAAGTTAGAGACAGAATTGCATTCTCAACCGCAGGTGGTAATGAAGAAAAATTTTTAACTAACGCTATTTTCACAAAGTAGTACATTCTTGGGCAAAGATAGGAATTATCTGTTAGCGGAATCAGAGGGCTATTTGTACATTATTGCGGTACTATAGTTGATGCTGAATGTTGGTCCTGGAGTCGGTGAACTCATGCTGAACCGGGTCACCTATTGGGTCGGTCTTCACTCGCGGGTTTGTTGAACTACTCAAACGCGTTTCGGCATTGCTGTTTGTAGTCAGAGTTTGTTGAGTTCTCAGAAGATCATTAGTCTGCAGGTTTGATTTCCTATGTAGTGAATGTCCATTTTTGTAATAGTTACTAGTTTACTTAACAAAGATTCGGCCAACTACGAACACTTTTAAGACCGAAATCCGTCTTGACTGTCAACACTAAACTAACCGTATACAAGACTAGAAGGACCAATTTGTCAACCGTGACTCTTTTAGTGACTCTTTCGCACTTCAGTTTAGAAGAGTCAGGATGTATATTGTGATACTGTGATCAATTATGATGATATTAAATGTTACTTCTTCTTCTACGGATCTGAAGCTCTGTCAAGTATTCAACATCCTGCGAGTCCAATCCTTTCAATCGAAAGTCTTCAGACAAATAGTCAAAGCTAGGTCACTAACCTTACTATCTCCAACGACCTCAACATTATTTTTGTCAGCAAATAACCGTTGCCGATTCCAAAAGTTTCACCCTAGCCTTACTTCTCGAGATCTTTCTACATATTCCACTCCTGAGAACCAAGAAAAAAATCATGTAGCAACTTTCCTACTGATAACTTTGGTCAGACGTTGTCTCTTGGTTTTGTACAGATATAATAAAGAAATGTTGATTTGTTATGTTTAATTATTATTTACTTATGAGTTACTTAGTTTTGTTTCATTTTTGTTAAGTACTGCATAGTACCCTGAGGGGTTCCGTCGGTGCTATAATTATTTTTTCTTATGAAACAGAACCTGCTCCGCCTTTATCGCCCTCAGTATAATAACAATACAGTGTCCCATTGTCTTTTACTAAAGCTCCATCCATGAGCTATCTAATATACTCGAATAGTGTTAATCACTTCATCTTCAGGTGATTCACGGTTTATGTTACCAGATTGAAGCAATTTTTCACTACTGTATTTTTTCCATGTTCTATAAAATTACTTATTTGTTTATACAATACATAAAACACATTGTGATTAAGATGAATAAATAAGTGATAAATTTTGTTGTCCATTTTCCTCTTGAATCGGTGCTTCATCTTTCTTGCCAGGATATCATTATTATTACACAGGGGTATTGTAAACTGATTTCAATTATTTATTTTTTGATTGATAATTGAACAATATTTTGAAAAATGGGTCAGAAACTCCAGGAGATATAACGTTGATACAGGAGATGTTTGTGTTTGTTCTATATTAATAATTTGGTGGAATTACCCTAATCATAAGACGAATAATAATTTTAACCTTTTTTTAAGATATGTTTAAGTTAATGCAATACATACAAACAAAAAATTAGAATTATCAGTATGTAAACAATGTTATATTGAATTACGTGTATGAAGTTAATTCAGTTTTATTTGTATATTTGTAAGGAAATGGCAAAGGAATAAAAAAGCTCGGGAAAGTTCGGAGAACCGATAAAAATCGCAACATTCGAATGGATGTCAGTTCCAATACTTGCAAGAAAAGGGTCTCCGAATTGGGATGACATTGAATAAAGGATAAAAGCCCCGGGATAGGAGAGGAAATAAATTGTTGGGTTGTGGGAGGGCTAGATATATATAAGGGTGGGCTTTCGGTGACAAGATATTGTTATCCATAACTCACAAACGCCGCCCCCTAGTAAGGGGACAAAAAATAAATTCTGTGAAATAGTAGTCTTGGAGATAACGAGAGTTGCACGAATTAAGTTGAAGACTACGACGAAAACAAAAACGTCCAGAATGAATTACCGGGAGAAGCTTTTTACATGAATCCTAAATGAGAGAGCATGGAAACTTTTTAATTTTTCCCCTTCTCACAATCGGTCCGGGAAATTTTCTTTTGAGTAAGAAAAGATTTGCATTTAAAATCAGGCGCAGAGCCACAACAAAGCGCTACTGAAGGCGCCTCCCCCCGACCTAAACCCCCGGCGGTATTTGACTCATTTAGGAATTATCGGAGGGCGAAGTAAATACAAGGGTGACTGGAATAAAAAAAATCTCGAGTCCCTCTTGTGATATTAAAGAGAGTTTCATTAAAAATGTAATCTTCTGAGAATAAAAGGATCTTCGACCCGGTACCTTCTGTTTGACTAATGTCCCGATTATGCCACCCTGATATTTTTAATTCCGACACCCCACAATACATTAAAAATCCAACCCTCCCCACGAAAAAAACAACCTGGAAAAACATTTTCTTAAAAAAGCTGTGAGACCCGTTTAAATTATTTCGCTTTAATATATTTCATATGTCAACTGTCGAGAAGAATATACATTATTTTAAAGACTAAAAATAGCTTTTTAGAAAAGTCTTAAAATACACAGACGACTTTTTTCCTATAGAAAGAGGTGTCTAGCTTTAGAAATTATCGCCGCTATTACGTTAAGTAATTTCCACACTGGTTGGAACAAATAAGTCATTAGAACAAATAAATGTAAGAATAATAACTATTTGATGTAGCGAGACCGGCCCATCTCATAATGACGTGTCACATTCAAATTAACGCGACAATTCCAAAATAGAATTAATTAACTGAATTTTGAAATTAAATAATAACATTTAAAAGGTTGTAGACGATTTCATAATAGCCCACATACGTTTTCTTCTGGCCTAAACAAACATTGGCATTTATTTTGCTATTATTGTTACAATATAAATATCAGTAGACAGTTTTAAAATAAACATTAACTAAGTTTTACTTTAGTTGCCTTCGTTATTTTAAACTCATTAAATTCACTAATTTCGTGGTCCGCTTGACAATTAATACATTACAATTAATTAATGTTTTTAGTTGGGATAAAAAAGTCAATGGCACGACCGGGATTCGAACCCACGATCTTCGGCTTGATACGCCGCTGCTCTACCACTTGAGCTATCGTGACCTGGATCCACTCGGACAACAACTTCCCACCTCAACCCCACTTTTTGAATTTTCCCTCCTTTTTGCCATTTTTCAAATGTCGTGTAATCGGATTGGATTCTCGGCGACAAATGAAATGGCCACGGAGAGCTTTAGTGAAGTATACTTCATTTAAATTCACTAATTTTGTGGTCCGCTTGACCAATTAATACATTACAATTAATTAAGGTTTTTAGTTGAGATAAAAAAGTCAGAAGAAAAGTGGCAGAAAGGAGTGAAAATTCAAAAGGTGGGGTTGAGATGGGAAGTTGGTGTCCTAGTGGATCGAGGTCACGATAGCTCAGGTGGTAGAGCAGCGGCGTATCTATCCGAAGATCGTGGGTTCGAATCCCGCTCCTGCCATTGACTTTTTTATCTCAACTAAAAACCTTAATTAATTGTTGTAGTAAACGTTAAACGAATTTACCTGCAGGGCAATGCCTCTTGTTTTTCATCCTTGTAAAAGGAAAACAGTGCTAAATAATTTGATATCGCGTTTTTGTTAAAATTGCAAACCACATAGTAAAGTTCACGGACTTTACTCAATCAGTAAACTGTCTTATAGAGTTAGTATTTAGTATGATATTCAAAAATAATGTCATAAAGCCAATTGGCAAAAACTTACAATATTGTTTCCTTTTTATTGAGTTTTACACTGTAAAACAATTACCACGGTAAAAATACTATAAGAATAAAACTTACAAGAAAAGCATGTGAGAAAATATCACCCAGTAGTGACCCTCCTAGAAGAAATAAATAATGACCACTTTTTAATTTTCTTCGATACTACGTAGGGCATCCCATGGCCATCGTCAACTAATTCGACGGGATGGATTATCTGGAGTGGTAGTGGACCAAAGCATTGGAATGTGTGGAAAGAAATTGATGGAATTTTTTGTAATTGCTTTTTGCACCTTCTGGTACAAAGGGAATATTAATGTTTCGGTATAGAGTGAGGTTTGATACATAATAACGAAGGTTAAAATTGTCCTTAAGACTTTTGATTGAAATCTTTGGATGCGTTTGGAGTTGGAAGGCTTGGTTGACCCACCAGAGTTTGATCCCATAAGTCCGCATACGTTTGAGAATCTTTAAATTGCAGGACTTGATATTCTACAATTTCAAAATGGTATGTTCTGCAGGATTTTTGGCTCTCTTCCTCTATCTACCTATCTGTCTCTCTGTCTCTCTCTCTCTCTCTCTCTCTCTCTCTCTCTCTCTCTCTCTCTCCCTCTCTCATATATCAACATTTATTTTCACATATAAGAAAGCGCGTATTGCTGTCGGGATAGTGGCGACTGTAGAGCTCCACCAATTCTGAGTCGAAGTGTTTAAAGTTGACAGTTTGCTTTATCCAGTGGCTACCTAGAAGACCGGCGGAAAGTTCGAAGCTGGAAATCTTTGTCATTATGTCAATCGTTATATATTCCCGTATGATCTACACTTATATTACATCTTAGTTAATTTACTTGTGTATTGAGTACAACTTGTCATGAACGCCTGTCCAGTGTTTGTCGGCCCTCTTTTAAATTGGTAATTAATTAGTCTCAGGGGTACTGAAATGAATAAATCATAAGGAAGAGGTATTTAAGTTGGGGGAAGCAAACCATCAGTTATCCCGGGTATAAGTGTTGAGCTCATTTGTTTCACCACAATTTTTCATGCCAGGGCTCGGTTCTAACTCATATATCATTTACATTCCGCCCTTTCTACCCCGGAGGGCCGAGAGGGGGGTAATTTGTGAGTAGTATTGCTCATAAGACCCGACCCCCTTCGTCCTGAAGCCTTATTGACTCCTGAACAACAATATTTTGACTGCGAAGCGTGACCGGAGCCCGTTATTGATGGGCTTCCCCTCGAGAAAAGCAACATAAAAAAAGAAAGAAAATAGAGAGCGGGAAATAAAGAAAAACAGGAAAACAATTCATTAGTGAAAACACTCTGAAGAAGAGTTCATGCTATAAATGCTATAATAAAAAATCCATTGTTCTTACAACCAAAATATTACATATAATTATACCCACAAAAATAAATATTAAATACAAATATGGTCGCTGTTTGAAGATAATTTTAATTTTCTGATATTAGAAGAAATTTGAAAGTGTTAGTAATACAATGAAATAATCAGTTAGCATACACAAAAATTAATTTTTTTACATATCATAAAAAAAAGCATGAAATTTGTTCAAAAATAACTTTGTCCATCAAGACAAATTTTGCTGTATTAAATATAACTAAATAATTTTTAAAACTAAATAAATTAACTAAATAATTTTTAAATGCCTTCGATATTCCCTGTCTACCTAATTCTTGTTGTCAATATGCTTATTTTAACCTGGTCAGTTTTGTGGTTCTGTTTTGTTTAAGTGCGTGTATTTATTACTTTGAGTTGTGAGGGAATGATTGTAAAATGTAACATCATCAGCTCCCTACATCAGTGTGTGTGTGTGTGTGTGTGTGTGTGTGTGTGTTTAGAGTCGATGGCGGAATATGTATGAAAGTACTCCATCTACCCAAATTTTGATTGGATTATTAATATTGTTTGTAGATCGAAGGAGAAATATTGAAAATTCTACCGACTAACCAAGTACAAAGTACATAGTGTGAAGGCTTTTTTTTGCGCGATTGTATTATTTTTTTTTTTTAATTTTACGAGGGTTCGCAACAGCAGAGGTCATATAAACCCTCGGAGTGCCGGTGTTTTTGAAAAAAAGCCCATTTGTAAGTATGTCGGGTGCGAATTCAGGGTCGCTGGATTCGAACCCGGGACATTTACCTTATAGTGATGAGCGCCGCGTCAACGCTTAAACCGTTGCGGCCACCGACGCCCCCGATTGTATTATAGACATTAGTTTTAGGCTAGAATATATTTTTCATGCGTTGTGAACTGAAATGACATGGGTTTCAAAAGCCCTTCTAGCTTCCCCCATTGTCTGGGAAGCGACGATCTCCGGAGCATCCGGCTCAAGAGGATACTAGCGACACAACCGCATAATGGGGTAGGTGAACTCCCTTGATGTATATATCCTAGGGTCAGCACATCGTGGAGTGGCAACCCTTCGGGGTGAAAATCCAACAATAATAATAACAATCTTTATTGTTTTAAACAACAAGAACACAAATTACCGTAAAATTTACTCATGGTCGATAGACGGTCTAAAAGAAAATTTAAGAATTATTTACATTGTTTTATTGATGGAAGCAAATTGTAATTTATTGTAGTTTTGAAGAAAAAATACCTAATTTGAATTTTTTCTGTGTCTACTAGTACACCAACAATAAGTTATTTGGAGGAAGTTGTATTCTTTTCAAACCTTATTAGGACTGAGTTGATAAAGAAAATTTAAAAGATGGGCAGACGGGGTCCCATATTAATTACCTCCTTGGGGTCTCACTCGGGGGTAATGCACCCCTCTGTAATGGTCCGGCCTTAATTATCTAATATAAAACAGAGAGCCTGGCTTAATCTTTCATGCCACAACACTCCCCATTACAGTCAGCTCGCAAGACATTACCGTTTTATTCGCCAGAGGTTTATTTCCGACCGCCATCCCTTCTTACCTAAGGCCAGTTCGGGCAACTTTTATTTCACCATCAGAAACAACTAAAAGGAAAAAAGAAAAGTTGACATCGCGAAAAACTTTCTGGAACGAATCTTTTGACCTTCTCTGCGATGTTTTTCTTTTTAGTGATTAAAAAAAGATGATGTAATCACAATATATTTGATTGATTTATATTGGCATGGACATTTAGCTATAGACATCGAAAATGTCCGTGGCAATATAATTTTTTTTTTTAAATGTCAGGATTACATCATCAATTTGCTTTGAATCTTTAGGCGCGCTGGTTGGTTGCATTGTAAATTATAAAAAGAAGATTAAAAGAAAATGAAGATTACTACCTCAGAAAAGGCCACGTCGACATGTGCCCAGTTTCATCAATAGCAGGGATGTCGCTAAAATTTGTCAAAAAATACTCATATACAGCTCAACACTACGTAGGTCGACATAGATATAGAAACTGTGGGTTCAGCCAAACCTTCAAATCTCCGCAGAATTCAGACCCCCAGGATCGTGATTAATTCAAAAATCCATTGTAAACGTCATTTTTTAAGCTTCTAACTACACCATCCAAAACTACCCAAACCTTCCACTCTTTACGTCCATAAGATTGGCTTCCCTGAAGATAGACGCAACTCTGCAGTTATTGACACTGTGTTCTATCTCGGATTCCCTTTCTAAGGCCTTCTCGAGGAGCCACTTCAGCCTTTGCCTCTCTCTAAAATGTCCCCTGCATCGATTTTATATATGTATATTTTTTTTTTAATTTTTAAAAATTCTCTCTTTCTTCTTCTTCCAGGTTACTGTTACCATGTTACCATATTCCATCGCAGCCTTCCGGATTTTATTACAGTCACTTAATCAGGCTTTTTATGAAGCTTCATCAGTTCTGGATTTGTTTGTTTCATTCCTTGTCAGTTTCTTCATTCCTTTTCTATTTTGACCGGACAAAAGATTTTTATATACCACCTGCTTTCACCAAATATGTGTTTAATGTAAAAATACAATTAATATAAAATTATCATTTTGAAAGCTGATCACACATGGAAGATAAGGTAACGAATTGCATTATGGGAGAAAAACCTGCGAAAATAGGCGGACCAGAGAGATAAAAGTATATAACTAATTTTTTTTTCATTCAATTACTAACGAGAAATAGGCAGACAAACTTTAACTTAACAAAAGTTGTTACTTGAAGTAAAAACTTAGTTTTGAACGAAAAAGAAAAGTTAAAACGGCGAAATATGAAAATGAATCTGTATGGCCTTCCTTGCTGTTTTCATTTTAAGTGGTTATAGAAAGATGATGTAATCAAAATAAATTTGGAAAGAATGTTTGATACTGCCATGAGCATTTTGGATACCTAGCGATGGCGTGATGCCAGAACGCGTTGAATCAAGTTCAAACAGCGAGAATTGGCGGAACAAGAAGAAGATGACAGTGAACGATATCACAACTATACTTAAAACTTATAATTGCTGTCCGCGGTTTGATTAAAATTTATCATTTGTTATTGGTTATTTTTGCTGTTAGTCTTACTGCTGTCACTGTTTGTTAACATTTTTACTCGATCGTGAACTTCATGTAATGAAAATTTCCTTTATTCTTCTTTGACAAACTTCAGTACGTTTTCTTTTATACTCTGCTTTCAAATATGAAGATTGTTTTGCCCGTTTTTAAACCCCGCCCGAAGTTGATAAAATAATAATCCCCAGCTAGTCTGACGTAATCCTTAATCAATCCGAGCCGAAGATCGAATGAAAAAGTAAGAGGATGTAAGAGAGTGATTGACTAATGGAGTACACTTGAGAGTTTGGGGACCTGAGGGGACACCAACACAATCCCTACTGATTGCTTGTACAAAAATCGCTTCAACGGTGATTGGATTGTCCAGCAATTTTAGGAAGAGCTTACTCTTCTTCCGACGGCCGGCTATTTGGGGTTCAAAACAAAGTTACGTGTCACTCGCACTACACCAGCAGAGTACGCAATGTCCTACTCAAACGAAAGATTCATTCATCTACTCTCAAAGTTAGAGGCCTTCCATCTCACCAACTTTTCTTGTTTGTGAGTTTCACCTCCAACGAACAAACTCTAGAATGACAATTTAAATAAAAATTGACAGGTAAAAGAGGACAGTTTTTATTCTGGCGAATTTTCGTTTACATACATTATTTAAAAAAGTAATAAAATGAGAAGATCCATCTTATTTGTACGATTATGTCAATAAAGCGCAAAGGAAGGGAAAGCTTGTTAAATCTTGAAATTTTCTTCGTCCGCCTGATTCATCCTACGACAATTCGTGCCTTAACCAGAATTTAGAGGGTGCCACTTTCATTAAAGAGGAGCCGGGCGAGAAAACCCCAGAAGCCGCCAGGGCAATGTAACAAAACGCACGACATTAGAGGGAAAATGAAATTAGTTCATAGGGATTACTCAGTTGCCCTGGCAGAGTTATTGTTCTGCGTGGAGTTCGGATTGCAAGTTAATTACTTGTTTTGAGGATTAGCGCCGTACTGTGGTTTGCCGAGGACCCTAGAGTTTCATAAGGCTCTCTGAGGACGGTAGATTAAACTCAGTCACTTAAAACTACTGAGAAACTGTTTGAAGCAAAGCGGGCTTTCCTGGTGTCAAGTGACTGAGAAAATTAACACATCTCTCGACTGCATCCCACACATGTATTTTTAAACATTTTTATACTCATATTTTCAAATTAATTCACTCTGGTGTAAATTTGTGCAATGAATTAGTTATTCATACAAGTATTTTAAATCATACTATTCGAACATAAAATCTTTTAAAAGATAAAGAAATATGTATCGTTTTCTTTTATTTTAAGTTTAATTAAAGAGTGCGTGTTTAGTGAGAAAAATACAAAGAATAACTTAAAAAATTATTATAAAACAATCGTTACAGAAAAATTACAACATTATTCTAGACACTTTAAGTAAACAAATCGTTTACTAATGGCAAATGTTATTTTTTTCAATATTTTATATCGTTCATCAGTTATATCATTATTTTAGATAAGACATGCAAATTTGTTGAATGGCAAACATTTGTACAATACGGTTGGGTACAGGAGCTCGCGGTGGTCGATAATATTTTATTTTTTAATTTAATTGAAAATTATCCTAATCCTAACTTTATTATAATTTAATATTTATTTTAATATCTTCTAAAGAAAATGTCCTTGCAGAACTGACTCGAATAAAGTCCTAGATCTAAATTTTTAGCCTGCCGATGGTGGTTACGCCGTCCGACTCTTATTCGCCACATTATTGTCATCAGTTATGCGTTCTAATCTTGGCACAGCTCGTTGAATTTTAGTTGGTAATAGCATACAAAAGTAATTTTTTGACTTTAATCCACTTAACGATTTTGGCCGCGATGACCAACGAGTCTAATGCTTCCCGTCTGACAGGAATTACTGTACTTTTTAATTCAAAAATTCGTCATACATTGATTTGTTTATTTATTTTTTAAAATAAAATTTTATTAACATAATCTAAATATATAAATAAGTAAAATCATTCAAGAAAATCGACGTTTTTTAACTTTTGACCAAGAAGTCACTAACTAATTATGAAAGCTACGGTTAACCAATTTAAATTATTTTATTTTTTGCACCTTAATTAGAAAGAGTTTTTGCTAACCAAATTGTTTGGGTGTGCCAAGTAGGTATATTAGTCGGGTTTTTATGTAGATTTCCTTTTGTAAATCATTGTTCCAACAGGGTAAAACTATGCTCTTGGTGTAACTGTAGAAATGAAAAAGTGTGGAGATTAGTGACCGTTAATCGATAGTTATTCAGATATCGTGAGATGCGGTCACCCGACCGCATCTCACGATATCGAAATGAAAAAGTTTCTTTTTCATTTTTTTATGTAAAACTTTTTGTACGCTTTGAATCAATCTATATTTCTTTAATAAACTTTTCAGATGTAATGTGTAATTCAAGATTTTAATTAGAGTAATGATAAAAATGGCCCTTCCATTTTATCTAGAATTTCATACAAAGAAGAAATCCTAAAACAACAAAGCAGAAAAAGTAATATCCGGAATCCTTTTCATCAAGACTTCAAAATTTAAAAGACTGACAAAAATGCACTTGTATTCACAACTTTTAAACCTATAATGAAATTAAAAATGGATCTTCGAGAACCAAATATACATAAGACATAACCCATCCATTCTATACATAGTGTCCTGTAACGTCAATTTATTTATCCTTTTATCGATCCTATTAGAGGAGGTTATTCTATATGTCAAATTGGGCTAAAAGTCTTTATTGTCCAGAGTAAGAGTCTCTATCTTATCGAGATATTATATTTTTCATGTTAGTTCAACCTTTCGCAACTTTATTACATTAAGATACCCGTAAAATGTTAATCTTACTCCAAATTTGATTACACCTATAGAAAGACATTAAAACCCCTATCATGACCAGAGACTCATTATGAATCATACTAGAGAAGTGTCAAGTGTTTATTACAATTTGTAAAGTTTTGCTGGGAATGACAGGAAATCATTTATTTACCCAACTTAAAAGTAGTACATTAACAAAAATTTACATTTTATTTAGGACAACCATTTCAATTATAATTATCTTGTATGAAAACTAATATATGTTATACTTGTTTAACATTAAACGCATTTACAGAATACGAGTATATAACAAATGTTCCGATTGAGTTTCAAACAAGTGTGTCGCAAAGTTAGAAGTAAAAAGGAATAAGAATATTGTTGTATCGACAAAAAAAGTAATAAGAGTAAGGCTATAACGGTCAAGAATCCAAAGGTAGAAAGAGAAGGCCACGGATAAATGGAAGAGGGAGGAAAAGCGGTAGAAGGGAAAAGAATCATGGAAGCCACTAGCCCCCAACCAACTGGGGCCATTTCACCAGTTTTGTAGCCACATAAATAAGATTAATGCTCAGTCTACGCCCTGAGGATAAAAGGTTATGGGGGAAGACCTCCTTATTGCCACTCTTGGATTAAACAGGGCCACCGGAGAGATGACGGCCATTCCAGAGATTGGCAACGACCGGACTCGAATATATCTTCTGTCATCTAACAATGTTACCCCACCGTCGATTATCTATCCGAGGGTAGTGGAAAGGAAAGGGGGATTTTCAACTCATTTAATTTGTCATTTGGCCAAGGGATCGATTATTGAAGCTAATTTACAAACTAGGTGTGATTGTGTCTTCGGACAGGGCGGCTTATCGATTCGCGTCAACTATAAAAGTGTTTACGAGGAGGGAGTAAAATGAAAAGCGGGTAAAAATCCTTTGAATACAAATCATCGCAAACAGTTAAGCTTTCGGGGGTCGAAGGAGAGTTTGTGAGGGAAAAATTAAAACGGGCCTTAAAAAAAAAACTTTGAAAAGGGAGCGAAATTGAAGGAAGTTAAAAAAATGGTGTCAGTTTCAATTTTCATAATGTCGAACTCGGTCCCGCTCCGAATAAATTACCCCAGTCCAATTGAATTTGCAGGAATAATTCCGGTTGACAAATCGTTGCGTGGAGAGATTAGGGAATTGAGGGAGCTCAGATATGTTTATTTCTTGAAGGGTGGCTGACTGAGTGGAACACCGCCTAATTCCTTTTATATATCAGTACATTGGAGATCTGTTTAAAAGAATTTCTCCTGTCATTTATCTTGTTACAAAAACATCTGTACCCTAAAATATTATGAATGTACAATTGAATTATTTTTTTAATTTAGACTTTCTAATGTCGGACATGTCCACTTAATTTACGCTCTGGATCTATCGACAGGTAGTTTTCAACCTCCACTGCCTTAAACCTAAACATTCATACCCATATCACATTCTTATGTTAATCCTACTTGTTTGAGACAATGTGTGCTACGTTCAATCGCCCGAATGTCAACCGCGTATGGCCTATTCTGACAACAATACTCAGAAACTTACTATGAGTCATGTACAGATCTCATATCGTGTGGCAATGCCAACGTTCAGTACATTAGGCCAAGCAATTTGGTTACTATGATTTTAAAATAAATTAACAATTACTCTAATATTTTGAAAAAAATTTCAACAATAGGAAACATTTTTATTTCAACAATTGTGCATTGTTTTATCTTATTTTCTTCAAATATTTTAATTAGCCCATATAATAATATAATTTGAATGATGTGGTAACGAGCGCTGTCACCAATCTTCGCACACGCTAAGGAAAGAACGAGCCAGCTCGTGCAACCCAAGAAAGAAGATTTCCAGCAATTTAACAAGGAGAGGATTCGCAGCTGGGCTTTTACTTATCCCGGTTTGAGGGGTTCACAATGAAATTTTCGCGCCCTCGTTTGTCCGACCAAACAAGGCGGTGAGGGGGAAGCCGTAACTACCCCGGCGGTCAGTCCCGTTTTAATACCGCAGGAGTTCCAAGGGGAGAAATGATGTAGGACGCAATTAAAGCCACATACGTACACAAACTGGGATGGGTATTTAAGCCAGGCGGCCTTGCAAGTCCTGCAAATTAGTTGCAATTCATAAAGGGGGTGGTCAACATTTAATACACTGGTACCTGGCCGACCCTCAGCCAGTTACAACGGCGGGGGCCTAACGCGCTTCCTCGTCCAATTACCAAGACAAATAGCCGCTGCCACTTGAGCCCCTGCAAAGTACTAGTATTAATAATCGCCACTAACGTCCTGCAACACCGCCCAAGAAACATTACCAAAGATTAATGAGAAGGTTGATTCACTGCATATTTCCCAGAAAAAAATCCTCAAATCACAGCTCATTGGCGAGGATTCTTCAAGATAAGAAGAAATGGTTAAAACTAGAAAGCGGTAAAAGAATGCAGTAAAATCTCGAAATGTCAAAAACGGGAAAAACAGAAAGATCTTTTTATCTTATAAAAAAGATGCATACCAAGAAGACCTAATACTTGAATACAATTTTAAAAGAGGTATCCGGAAATTGAAATGAGACAATAGAGTCATAAAATTGAATTAAATGAAACCATCTTATGTTTGCCAAAAGAAACAATATCAAACAAAAAGGATCAATATCTGACATCGGTAGTGCTAAAATTCGAAAAATTTGTTATGAGAATTTTCATTATGAGGGATTTTAAATTTTGGGCGTAAGTGGCTTCAACGGTTATAGCAAAAATAAAATGTATAAATAAAAATATATATTTTTCCGCTATTTGAGAGTCCTTTGAAAAACCTATTGAACTTTTTTATATTGACTTTTATTTTAAAGACAAGTGGATTTCACAATAACTCCAACATTTATGGCGTAGTAAATTTGTGACTAGTAGATGGTTAATAATAATAATAATAATAATAAACCATTATAATTCGTAGTCCGATTGGCCAAATAACTTCTTTCAATTAATTAATCTTTATGTAAGGTGTTGGTTGAAATGAAAAAGTTAATGTCACGAGCGGGATTCGAACGCACGACCTTCGGCTAAATACGCCGCTGCTCTACCACTTGAGCTATCGTGATTGTGATGAGCGTTCGAATCCCGCTCGTGACACTAACTTTTTCATTTCAACCAATACCTTACATAAAGATTAATTAATTGAAGTAATAATAATGTCGACTGTCCCACTTTACAACCCTTTAGGCAAAGGCTCAACCTTTCGAGTGATTTACAGGAGTTACTGGGTCGCCAGTGTTTCTTTCGAAGAGTGCTTTTCAGCTTTCTCAAATTTATTGGCATTTATAATGAGATTTAGGCTTTTTCCCAAATTTTTATACCATTGAATGCCTGCTAATGTTTGAATGAGAGTTGCAAAATTTCTTTTTTCAGAAGTTTTTGAGGCTGCAGGAGCGGAAAAATGAAATGGAAGAATACAAATTGCGGGGTAATGAACTGCAATGCCTAAAATCGCAATTTAAATAAAAAAATAGCTCCCTCAAAAAAAAAAAAAAAAATAAATAAAAAGAAGTGTTATTGTGTTTTGTTTCTTATTATTGTTATGTAGAATTAGTTTATGTATCCATTTATGTAGTAATGGAAGAATAAAAGGATAAGGATGAGCCTATACTCATGCTGAGACTGTTGCTAGTGTGACTCCATTATTATTATTTTATTATTATTATTATTATTAGCCATACAAGCCTATGGGAAATGTTTAAATTATATAACAAAAATTCACAATTCTAATCAAAAAAGAAACAGAAATAAATTTTATATGTAGTTTAAAATGGGATTTTTGCATACATTTGGCCTTCCAAATTAAGAATTTTAAAAAAGAAAAAAAAAGGAAAATTAAAGCTTGGATGGCAATAGGATAAATTAGTTTACGAGTGAATGTTTGGAGTCAGAGCTTTATAGCACTCAGAAGAGAGAGATATAGCTAACCTAAGATAGAAGGTTTGGATGTTAGGGGGTGAAATGACCTTAGCCGTTAAAACGCCCTTAAAAATTAATAATAATTGTCTTTTTTTACTATAAAAAAACCGTCAAGGAATTAAGATAACTATTACACATGTCAATCGACTAACGGTTGTCTTTATCTATTTGTGAAGAAAATATAACACGAAAAAATGTAATAAAACCCTTCTAGAAGTTGATAGCAATACTAACTGAACACACGAAAAAAAGGGTCTGTAATGACTTTGTGTACTAAGTCTATCCTATTCAAATCTTATTTCAAACGGAGAAGTGAATAATCAAAATTGGAGAGGTTCTTCTCTTTCATTGAGAGAATACCATTCTTTCAATATCACGATGAAGTATTACTTCATCATCATCATCATTCAACGTACTGGGGAGAAAGCTAATTTGGATTTTAATGATTGCTTGGCTTAGAAGAACAATAATCACAACGGAACGTTTTTTAATTTTGCTTTTCAAATTTCACATTCTCTCCCGTGATAATTTAACATTTTGGACTTAAACCATTTGTAAGTCATCCAGTTATTCCCAAAAAACGATACTCCAGAACATGGTATCAACGATCTTTGGTATCAGACGCAATGTTTCGTGGATATGTGAGTCATTAGACAATGTGGGGAAGTGAAACCGTTGGAGATAAAAGAGCTTCCCACGAATAATCTGAATGTCGGTACGGTCAAGTGGATGAAAAATCAAATTCAACTGTTGTCTGCTAAGCTTTCGACCTATTTTAATGTGATTATCACGGCGAAATAATCTTAAATATATCTACAAATTAAAACAATTAAATTTTTAATAATCGATTTCAACTGGTTCATTACATTATATCAATTTGTAGACATTTTTAAGTTTGTTTTACTCTGACGATAACATTAAAAAAAGGTCGAAAGCTTGGCAGATAACAATGAATCGAGATTATTCTTCAGTAAATAAGTAAAACAGTACTTCTAATAGTTTGAAATAAAAATAATTTATAACCATAAATATTTAATAATAGATGCATCCGTTTTAATAATAAATAACATATTTCATAACACTGACATAAAGTTATTTTGTATCGTCGACGTTTATTTGTTGAACAGTTGCGTCATGCGGGTAGTGTAGGAGGCGGCGCCGTAACGGACAGACCTCCAAGAATGTCCAGCGCTCGGATGATTTGTGCGGATAGCGGTCAGGCTGGGACCTGCGCACCCAGAGCTAAGATATATAACACACAATATTGACCTCCGCCCAACCTAGACCCCTCTCACCGCTAAGAATTTATATCCACGGCTGGTAAATAAGATAACACGAACCCACTTCCTGAAAAACGTGTTGAACCATGCATACTTAATATTTTTCAAAACATTAACATATTGTCCTATAAATCTTTTATATAAATGCCATGGTTTCATGTTAAAAACTATTTGCAATTTACAGCTATAAAAGAAGAATTTTTAAGAAATCAATATAATCAGCTGTTTTTTGTTTGCGTATGTCTCTCTCCACTGGGTAAGGGTTTTTGAAAGTATACTAATGTTTTTCTGGCGACCGGTTGCGACTTTATTCATAACTCATCTTCTGGCCTACAATAAAGAGAACAAATAGATTAAGAGTATAAGTATTATTCATCGTGAATACAAATCTTGATTAACATTTTTTTTTAAACTTGTACATTAATTTTCAAATTTAAACAATACAGTTTTGATCTTCTATAAACGTAAATGAAGGTTCATGTTACGGTTATCGGGGTTTCATTTTCTACTGCCTCTACGTTCGGGTGGGAGTGACGTATTAGGATCCATAACCAGAGTACTAAAGGTGGCCATCAACGATCACTCCAAATGGAAGCGCGCCAAGCCGCACAGCTCCATTTGGAATGCCTGAAATTTGAGGGGGCATTCACGATCGCTCCACAGGCAGTCGCTCCGAACGTCAACCAGTGAATTACCTTCTCAAAATGGATGACGATCTCTTGTGCTACTTTTCTGTTTATTTATATATTAAAATCAAAAAATCGAAGAGGAAATGGTGTAAGAAGTGACTCCTGAACAGAAGCCGTAATACCCACATCAAATTGATGAAAGATCTTTCCCTTGATCCCGCTGATTGGAGGAACTATTTAAGGATGGATGAAACGTCTTATTTATTCATTACATTTAGTGTTCTATT